>NW_004444338.1:334985-337309 GCF_000243295.1 Trichechus manatus latirostris | reverse complement strand
ATGAATCCCAGGTTCGGCAGATAAGCTGACAGCTCACGTCCCAAGAACGGGAGATGAGATGACAGGAAGCAGCCGCAAGACCTAGAGAGAGCAAAAAACCAGAACGTCTGCTTATATACAGATGCGGGCCACGCCTCCAAGGAGACTCCCTTTCTTCTGATTGGCTACTCACAGTATATTCAATCATGGGAGTGATTTCATTAAAACACTGAGAATCATGGCCCAGCCAAGTTGACACACAATCTTAACCATCACAATTCCAAAATTATAAACAAGATAAAAATCAAAGAACTTAGTATAGGGTTTGGCCACATGGAGGGCACTGATGATTTTAAAAAGATTCATTGGAATTTCAGGTAGAAAAATCTGATTTAAGTGTGTTGAAAAAATACTTGAAGACTTCCCATACTGATAATTATTATTATTATTTTTAGAGATTTTGTCATTCAGGAAAGCAGAGAAATGGGGGGAGGTGTTGGGTGGGAAATGAGATTTGAAATGGAAGATAACATCGTATGTGACTTTTGTAAGAGTGACCTACTAGAGAGGGATAAATAAATGACATGTATGAAGGACAAAGAAATCGCAGAAGAATGTTTTTGAGAAGGCAAGAAAACAGGGTCCAGATAAAAAATGGAAGGGCTAACCTTTGATGAAAGCAAAACTACTTAATCCATTAAATAGGTGCCTACGTGTGCAGGTAAAGTAATGTTGATAGAAATAATACAGACATGATGGTGGGAAGGTGAAGGGGTTCTATGCTTACTGCTGCTAGCTTCTCAATGAAACACTAGTTAAAGTTATAATTTAAAATGAAAATAGAAAATAAATGGCACAATTGAAGAAAAAAAGCACAAAATATTTATTTTGGAAAAAGGGGTCTCACATATAGGAGGAAAGCATTGTAGTACTGTCTAGTAGCATTAAAATGTCATTTGATGTGTATGCTGTTGAAATAAGAAAGAGTTAATTCTTTTTTAAAAATTTTTTATTGTAGTTTAGATGAAGGTTTACAGAACACATAGTTTCTCATTAAACTGTCAGTACATATATTGTTTTATGACATTGGTTAACATCACCATGACATGTCAACACTCTCCCTTCTCGACCTTGAGGGACTTTTTTTTGATGAAAATAAACACAGACAAAGTTACACCATTTTGAAAGTTTCCACATGTACAATTCAGTGACATCAATTACATTCTTCCAGTTGTGCTGCGATTCTCACTATCGTTTTCCAAATTATTCCATCACCATTATCTTCAACTCACTGTCCCCTAGGCTTTCCATCAAACCTTTTGAGTTGCTGTTGTCAACTTGATGTCACATAGATAATTCTTTTTTTTTTTTTTTTGTACCTTAGATGAAGGTTTGCAGAACAAATAGTTTCTCATTAAGCAGTACACATATTGCCCTATGACAATGGTTAACAACACTTGACATGTCAACACTGTCCTTTCTCAACCTTGGGTTCCCTATCATCAGCTTTCCTGTCCCCTCCTGCCTTCTAGACCTTGTCCCTGGACTGCTGTACCTCATAAGTCCTGTTTTGTTTTATGAGGCTGTCCAATCTTCCCAGCTGAAGAGTGAACTTCCGGAGGGGTTTCACCACTGATCTAAAAGGGTGTCCGGGGGCCATACTCTCGGGGTTTCTCCAGTCTGTCAGGCCAGTAAATCTGGTCTTTTTTTTGCGAGTTAGAATTCTGTTCTACATCCTTTTCCAGCTCTGTCAAGGACCCTCTGTTGTGATTCTGGTCAGAGCAGTCAGTGGTGGTAGCCGGGCACCATCTAGCTGTAGTGGACTCAGTTTGGTGGAGGCCTTTGTAGCTGTGGTCCATTAGTCGTTTGGACTAATCTTTTCCTTGTATCTTGTTCTCTTCATTTTCCCTTGGTCCCTAAGGGGTGAGACTGGTGGAGTATCTTAGATGGCTGATCACAGGGTTTTAAGACCCTAGATGGTACTCACCAAGGTAGAATGTAGAACAGTGTCTTTATAAACTGTGTTACGCCAATTGAGCTAGATGTTCCCTGAGACTATGGTTCCCATAGCCTTCCGCCCAGCAATTCAGTCCCTCAGGGAGTTTGGAAGTGTCTATGGAGCTTCTATGACCTTTCCTTGTACAAGTTGTGCTGGCATTCCCAGTAATGCGTACTGTCTTACCCTTCACCAAAGTTACCACTTATCTATTTATTTCCCCTCCCCACTCCTCCCATCCCTCATAACCAACAAAGATTATTTCTTTTTGAGTGTAAACTTTTACATGAGTTATACAGTAGAGGTCTCATACAATATTTGTCCTTTCGTGATTGACTTATATCACTCA
>NW_004444338.1:320551-331543 GCF_000243295.1 Trichechus manatus latirostris | reverse complement strand
TATTGCTTTTAACCTGTTTGATTTTTCATGAACATATTGCTTCCCTGAAAGTCACATAATATTTCAATTAAACTAGTGTTTTACTGATGCATACTCTCTATTGTAATTGGAATTTCTGTAAATGTGCCTTTACATATTTTCTCTCCAATAATGTTCTGTTTGCATTCTCAGCATGTAAAGGTATTTCACTCTGTCTATTTACCTAGCTTTGTATATATCCCTAACAGCTCTGGGGATATTTGCCACTAATGCAAGCGGGTGTTTATACACTGTTTGTTTATTCATGACTGTTTCAAAATGTTTGGAAAGTGATAAAAAAAAATCAATAATCCTGTGGTTATTGAAATGCTCCCCAAATTTCAATTTCAGTTTTGTTTACATCCTCAGCATACCACAGACTCACAGTAGTTTAACCATTATGTCCTTTAATCTGTTGCAACAAAAAAAATGCACTTAAAGGGTTAGCTACATAAGTGAGGTGGTGGCCTTCTATTCAGTGTGAATTTAGGATTAAAGATATTGTTCTACCCAGATCATCTCTCTTCTACCCTAAAATACACACAGGAGTGTGTGTACACTTACACAAAAAGACACACACACTCCATGAATTCAAATATACCATGATGCACACTCCCTTTATATAAATTGTGACATTTAGCTTTTGCAATGTACTGCTTAGATGATGAATGCAAGATTATGGTCTCTAACAGGTCATTTTAAAAATGGTTTATTAGGAAAGAGGTGGATGAATTTGTCAATTAACCTCCTTTCAGAAATTTATTTGGAAATAAAATTTCTTCAATTATCCACTCACTCACTAGACTGACAAATAATCTTAACTTTGGCTTAAATTAACAAATATTTATTGGCTCAGAGTTCTGGAAGATTAAACTCCAAAATCAAGATGTCCCCATGGTTGTGCTCCTTCTGGAGGCTCTAGGGGATGATCTGTTCTTTGACATTTCTGGTTTCTGGTAATTGTCATTCATTCCTTGACTTGTGACTGCATCACACCAATCTCTGCTTCCGTGGTCATGTTGTCCCTCTTGTTCACTCTATTAAATCTTCTCTTGCCCCACTCTTATAAGGACACTTGACAATGCACTTATGTCCCACCAGGGTAATCCAGGAAAAGCTCCTCCTCTTAAGATCTTTAACTTATTCACATATTTTGCCATACAAGGTGATGGTTACTCGTTTGCCATATACATACACACCCATTCCCTTCGAGTCGATTCTGACTCATATTGACCCTATAAGACAGAGTAGAACTGCCCATAGGGTTCCCAAGGTTATAATCTTCACAAAAGCCAACTGCTACATCTTTCTCCCACTGAGCAGCTGGTGTCACTGCACCACCAGGACTCCTTTCTGTTGCCATGTAAGGTATTATTCACAGGTACTACAGGGCTGCTTGAGTGAGAATGGACTTGACAGCGATGGGTTTGTTGGATTTTTAGTGGTTAAGACACTGACTTATCTTTTGGGGGACCATCACTAAGTCCACTACAACCATAATCTTTAATAGCAGAAGGTTTCTGATATTAAGCACATTATATACACAAGACTGAATATTAACGAGAATGGGACATTAGGAAATAGGCATTATACAACTTACAGGAAAACTTTCCAGTTGATTTGGAAACACACGGACATAAAGTGTCTTTTTCTTCATCTCTAGCATCTTCATCTCACTCTCGTAAACAGAAGAAGTGAACATATGGCTACTCTACAAGATTACACTGAGAATGGTTACTCTGATTTAAAAAAAAGTCTAAGTAATGTTAATATCATAGGAAAAAATTAATAGTACTATTAATATTGGATAAATTCATAAATGGTGGTTGTTCTGTGTATAAATTATAAGAACATAAATCAATATATCAGAAAGAATCTAGTTTTCTTGTAGTTCCTCTATCTTGATTGCTGACTGGGAGACAGAAGACAATGGGAAGAAACAGATTGACACATAGAAGAAAGAAAAGCTATAAGACATGATAATAATAGCAGTTTATTGAGCACTTAACATTAACAAGTATAGAATAAAATATTAGTGTAACACCTTATGATAGTAACTGATTCATTCTTCATACATTTTATTTTTTCTGTTTTACAAATGTGGAATGTGAGGCACAGAACATTTAAATGAGTGGCTCAAGGTTACAGAACATGAAGATAAGAAGAGACAATTTAGAAGTCAAACTCAGGCAGCTAGGCTCCAGTGTCTGAACACATACTTTCTACACTATGCTGACTTTCAAAAAACTATTGCTTTACAAAAGTAATTCCATAATTAGTATTTTTAATTTCCATCTTATTTTAAAGTAGATAGATGCTGTGTTCCAGCTTGGAGGAGACACAGTTCATATTTGATCCGTTTCTTCTTAGAGCTGCATTGCAGTGGGAAGTGATAAGAAAAAAAAGTGATCCTGTGGTCATTTAAAATGCTCCACAAATGTAATACATACTTAACTCCCTTTCTCTCTTTGTGCAAAGAGATGCCTTCAATCAATTTTACTCATCACCTAGCTTTGTCAGAAAAGAAAAAAATCATTACCATTACCAAGGTTTGGAACTCTGAAACAATGATTTTGAATAACAAATAAAATCTATCACTCTGCATTCAAAATTATCACAGCTCCCAATTATTGACCCTCTGCCACGCAACAGGTCACATATATTATCGTTAATTCTCAAGAGAACTATAGAGATGAAAAAGTTGGGGTCAGGGATTTTGAACTTGATCAAACTCACTCAGCTAGTAAATGTATTCTTAGAATGAATCCAAAGTTCATGATTTTTCTACTAGGAAAAATTGCTTTTGACAGTAGTGTAAAGAGAGGTCTGTTAAACTGGCACACATTTCCAAAGGTGTGCTAATTTCACTTAAGTTATAGTTATAAACCTGAAAATTTTGACTCAACTAACGGTATTAAATTACAGTGGTTATAATGGTATTATTATTGGGGGAAAATAGATTAATGCATGTTCAGACATAAACCTCTCAATGAGTTTCAAGTTCATAACCAGATCATCTCTTTGAAATAAGCACATTATTGTTCAGGAATGTCTTATTTAAATATTTCCAGAATAAGCTCAATACAAGAAGAAAGAAAGTAGATTCTACACATTCCTTTAGTGTGCTGGTACATCTGGGAAAATAGAACATAAACCTTGAAGGCCTTGGCATTTTTAAAGAGGCCGCTGAGTCTACTGGCAACTGCCACTCCCTTCCTCTAGAAATAGATGTTGGATCAAATAAAAGCAATAAAAATTGTGTGATATTAATAAAAATCTTAAAATTTCTACTTTATGTTTGAAAGAGTAATTTCTGTAGTTTCATCTCACTTTCTTTATGACAGCAAAAGCAGAGACCAGCAGCACAATTGCCACTGATTTTGTAAATGGAAGTCTGAGCACTGTTTTCTCCTAAACAATCATAGTATTTAGAATCTACCTCCCAACAAATTCTTATTTCAGCATCAACATAGCTAAAAAAAAAAGTACTATTATTAGCCTATAAACATAATAGTCATTCAGCATAACTTATATATGCAAAACCAAGAAAAATATCGCAGCTTACTGTATCTTAAACGAGCCACTGAACACCAAGTCAATGAAATACTTCCCTTCGGTTCATACCGTTTGTGTTTCTGATTTGTAATTACGATAAACAGAACATTCTTTATACCTCATCGACTGAGAAGCTGGAGTATTCCTCTACCCCAGCTTTTGGTTTTCTTTATGAAGTTCTATGGGGACAAATGCATTACAAATTAGAGTAGTGGTTAGAGTACATGCATAGCTCTGTCTTCTCAGATCCCATGTCTGTTGGAACACAAGGCCCTGACTATAAGAGTGTAATTATATATTATATCATGAGAAAGTTTTTTTTTTTTTTAATTTCCTTTAGATGGTAACTTCAAAACATAAATAGGAAATACAAATTACTCTGTTATTTTATGCTCTGGCGTTTATTCTGACTCATTGTGACCCTATAGAACAGAGTAGAACGGCCTATAGAGTTTTCTATGCTGTAAATCTTTAAGAGAGCAGCTTGCCTGGTCTTTTCTCCAGCAGAGCGGGGTGGTGGTTCAAACCACCAACCTTTCAGTTAGCAGCCAGCTGATTAACCCTTGTGCCACCAGACCTCCTTCAAATCACTCTAGTTCCTCTCAGTCATCTAACATTAATTTATTACATTCTAACAAATGCATATATAGTCCAACAATACTAAAATTACCCCTGGAGTTTATGAAAGACATCTCTCACATATCTTGAAGTTAGAGAGTAAAAAAATGGCAGAAGTCTAGGCTTTGTTGTCAAATCCCAGCTTCACCATAGCCAGGTGTGTATTAATGGGAATAGTAAGACTATTTAATTTCTTTAAACCTCATGTTCCTGGTTTTATTTTTCATGTTAAGTGAATATAATAATAGTCACCTAATAGAATTGTTTCTCTATTATACAAAACTTAGCACAAAATTTGACATATAGTATACAACAAGTGGTAACTCTTAATGTATTTTACGTGTTTACTAGATGACTATAAAATTTGGCCTTAATCTTTATTTCTAAAGATTGAAATGGTTTCCTTAGAGCCCATTGTAATACATAAGGATTTTGGTGACTATGTCTGTGATAATCTTATCTTTAGGGTTTGATATCCTCCTCATCTGTCATATTTCAGTGCAGTGTACTTAGTTCAAACTCCTTTTATCCTGGTGACAGCTTCTTGAAATTAGATTTTGTTTTCTTTTTTTGTTTTGCTTTCCTCAGGCCACAAAAGACCAAAAATAAAATAATCAGTGCATATACTCCTATATTCCAAAGTGAATCATTAGATGACCTATGCAAAATTGTAAAGGAAGTATTTATAAAAAGTTTTGCAATCCTTAAAGCAATATCAATTTGATGGTATCAAATGGTTTTAGGTTGTTGGATTACTAGCACCAGTGTTTGGTAAAGTAGAGGGTCATCAAGATGAGGGAAATGACCCATGAGATGGATTGACACAATAGCTGCAACAAGGGGCTCAAACATACCATGAATTGTGAGGATGGTGCAGGACCAGGCAATATTTTGTTCTGTTACACATATAAGGTCAGCACGAGTCGGAGCTGACTTGCCAACCATTGACAACAATAGGTTGTCAGAAAGTGAGAAGAGTTGTAGTGAAGCACCTCTCAACTCTGGAGAACTAGATTTCCTACTAACAGTACGAATACTGGTTTATGTTTGCTTTATGGGGATCCAACTGTTCCGCGGATTGTGTCAGAGGGCATGGAAACCCACACCCAAACAGGTTGGAGTAAACCAACAGCTATAGAAGTTAAGAAACCAGCTCAAGAAGAAGCACTGCCCAAGCAAACAGAGCTGCTTGCTAGACCTTTCTAAGGAATTCTGAGAAAATCCCAAGACACTCAAGATAGAAAATGAGCTTTACTCATGCATATTTTCCAGAAGAGAGTAATACTGAATTACTTAAGTGCCCATCAGGTAGTATCTTTCCAGCATCTATCATTCCTTCCTACTTACTCCAATATCACCTTGAAAAGGCTCTTGCCTTGTCAAGTGAATGGGATGGAAAGAATAGACCCATAAGAATGGTAAATAAAGAAGTCATCCATACCAATTCCCTCTGTGCTTGGTCAGTCTGTGACAGGGACAACCTAGAAGAGAAAAAATAAATTTGAAAGTTTATAAATTTGTATTCTTCTGGGCTGGACACATTATTTTGCAAAATGAGGCCATTTCTGGGAATTGTAAGATTTTACTTTTATCTCAGAGTTTGTAAATAAGCGAATGGACCTATGTGAGATTTTATATTGGCATAAGATTTTGTCACATGGAGTAAGACTGAACAGGCAATGGGAGGAAAAGATATCTGTCTGTCTACCTATCTGTTTGTTTGTCTATCTATCTATCAATCTATCTATCCACCAATCTCTCTTTTCTTTTTTGTAGCATCCAACAAGATCTTCTTGTCATGCTACAAATGTTTCCTCTCCAACTTACTTTAGTTGCACTGGTTGAAACAGATTCACAAGGCAGTAGTCAAGTGAATAGCATTTAACTTCTTTGAAAGTTCAGGTATTTTGGGGATAATATCTTTTACTAGCAAGAGAAGAGTATATAGTACTAGGTAGCTATTGGGATTTTATTTCATTTATGCATTTATTGCATTATAAAGGCAACCGAACTAAATTGAAGGGCTCCAAAGTGATAACTCACACTGCAAAAGTGAGTTACTATTTTGCTGTATTATTATCCAATTAATTTTCCAACATGCTTATGGTGTAAATTGAGGAAAGCATGAATTCAAACCAGATGTAAGTAGGTGCAATTTAGTTCAGCATTTTCACTGTTAAACTAAAAACTCGTGATACAGTGTAATTATGTAATACAGTGAGTATATGAAAATATTAAGATAAACAGCATATGGAAGAGACTTGAAACTGAAAAACAAAGAATGGAAAGAAGAGAATAAACAACATTCTATTATATAGGTTAAGGTAACAGTCATCAGAGCAAGTAAAGCTGTCTCAGGCACTCTTTTCATGCTAACATCAGGGGTTAATATTTGAGAAGAACAATTTCAGTGGCATTATATAACCTCAGCATCACTATACACCCATGATATGCAGAAATTTTTCATCTCATTTGCCCTTGGTTTATATTTTGCACACTATGCATTATTCATCTTCGATTCTTTGTTTGGTTTTTTTTTTTTTTTTTTTTTTCCCCATCACTACAGAATATAAACAAAATGAGCTGCCTTGCCTGTGTGAAATACAAATGCAGGCATATCTTTGTTTTTCCCACACGTCCACTTAACCCCTGCATAACATTATCTTTGTTGTTGGTGGTGTTTTTAGGTGGCTTTGAGTTGGTTCTGACCCATAGTGACCCCATGTACAACAGAACGAAACACTGCCCGGTCCTGCACCATCTTCACAATCATTGGCGTTTGAGCCCATTGTTGCAGCCACTGTGTCCATCCATCTCCTTGAGGGTCTTGTTCTTCTTTGCTGATGCTCTACTTTACCAAGCATGATGTCTTCTCCAGCGACTGATCTCTCCTGATAACATGTCCAAAGTATGTGAGATGTAGTCTTGTCATCCTTGCTTCTAAGGAGCATTCTGGATGTACTTCCTCCAAGACAGCTTTATTCATTCTTCTAGCAGTCCATGGTATAGTCAACACTCTTCACCAACACCATAATTCAAATATATCAATTCTTTTTCAGTCTTCCCTATTCATTGTCCAGCTTTTGCATACATATGAGGTGACTGACAACACCATGGCTTGGGCAGGTGCACCTTCGTCCTCAAAGTGACATCTTTACTTTTTAACACGTTGAAGAGATCTTTTGCAACAGATTTGCCCAATGCAATAGGTCGTTTGATTTCTAGACTCTGCTTCCACAGATGGTGATTGTGGACCCAGGTAAAATTAAATCCTTCACAACTTCAATCTTTTCTCTGTTTATCATGATGCTGCTTATTGGTCCAGTTGTCAGGATTTTTGTTTTATGTTGCGGTGTAATCTATACTGTCTTTGATCTTCATCAGTAAGTGCTTCAAGTCCTCTTCACTTTCAGCAAGCAAGGTTGTGTCATCTGCATATCACAGGTTGTTAATGATCCTTCCTCTAATCTGGATGCCATGTTCTTCTTCATATAGTCCAGCTTCTAAGAATATTTGCTCAGCATACAGATTGGATACAACCCTGATGCACACCTTTCCTGATTTTAAACCACACACTATGCCCCCATTCTGTTGAAATGACTGCCTCTTGGTCTATGTACAAATTCTGCATGAGCACAACAAAGGGTTCTGGAACTCCTATTCTTTGCAATATTTTCCATAATTTGTTATGATCCACACAGCTGAATGCCTTTGCATAGTCAATAAAACACAGGTAAACATCTTTCTGGTATTTTCTACTTTCAGCCAAGATCCATCTGACATCAGCAATGATTCTCTTCTGCATCCGGTTAATTTCTGGAAGTTCTTTGTCAATGTACTGCTGCAACCATTTTTGTATTATCTTCAGCAAAACTTTACTTGTGTGTGATATTAATGATATTGTTCAATAATTTCCACATTCTGTTGGATCACCTTTCTTTGGAATGGGCACCACATGTAATATTCCACACTTTCGGTTCCCATCAACCAAATTTTCCAGTAATTTTCTTATTTCATGATATGACACATGGTGATCTAAATGCTGGGGTGTAAACACAGAACAAAAATATCCATCAGTCCTCTAGCTTTTGTGCTCCAGCTCTCTAACCATTGCCACCAGGCTGTACTAAGTTGCATTTTACTAGGTGGGATATTGTTCTGCCCAGCTTACTGCATGCTTCTCTGCTGCTGTAGAGATGTCTTTCTTGTACAAGGAAGCAAGATCACAGCTTTTCAAACCATATCATATGTTTAAACATGATTGCACAGACCATGATCCTATGTCCAGAAAAGCTTCCAGTAGATAGACTCCATCACAAGCACTTGGGATCTTTCTGGTGATACTAATTCATCAGCCTGTTCCCGTTGCCTTTGGTGACTTTCATATTCAAATACTTGGTCTATTAAAAAAAAAAAAAGTTGGCATTGATTCGATTCAGACATATGGCAACCTCGTGTTACACAGTAGAACTGAGCTTTATAGGATTTTCTTGGCTATAATTTTTATGAAAGCAGATCTCTAGAACTTTCTCCCCTGGTGTCCCTGAATGGGTTCCAACTTCCAGTCTTTTGGTTAGTAGATGAGCGCAAACAGTTTGTGCCACCCAGCAACCTTGGTTTACTTAACTGTATCCCAAATAGAAGTTGGATAATATTGGTCACTTCCTCCAAGGATATCCAGGGATTCTTATTCACATTAGTCCACTCTCACATTATAAATCTTAAAGAGTCCTAAGGAAGGTATGTCTTCTGTTATGAGTTGAATTGTGTCCCCCTAAAGATCTGTTGAGTGTCTAACCTCTGTACCATAGAATCTGACCTTATTTTGGGAAATAGTGTTTTTCTTTGTGGATATTATCAGTTAAATCAAGGAAGTCATGCTGGAGTTGGGTGGGCCCCAATCCTAACCCATTCTGTGTGGCATCTTATAAAAGAGAACAGCAGATACACACGGAAACAGAGATACACACAGGGGACACCACGTGATGATGGAGGTATTTTCATCTATAAGCAGCAAAGGAATGCCAAGAATTGTCAATAGCCGCCAGAAACTAAGAGAGAGACATGGAGCTGTTCCTCTCTCAAAACCCCCAGAAGGAATATACATGGCAAAGACCCTGATTTGAAGTTCTAGCCTCCAGAACTGTGAGAAAACCAGGTTTATATTATTTTGTTATGGCAGCCCTTGGTGATTCAGTAGTAGAATTCTTGCCTTGTATGCAGGATACTCAGCTTTGATTTCCAGCCAATGTACCTCATGCACAGCCAACACCCATCTGTCAATGGAGACTTGCATGTTGCTATGATGCTGAACAGGTTTCAAAGGAGCATCCTGACTAAGACATACTAGAAAGAAAGGACTGGTGATCTACTTCTGAAAATCAACCAATGAAAACCCTATGAATCACAAGAATCTAATCCGCAACCAATCCTGCGCATGGCACACAACCAGGAAGCAATTTGTTCCATTGTGGATGAGGTCTTCATGAGTCAGTGGCCAACCTGACTGCAGCCAACAACAACAAGAAACTAAGACACCTTCAAACCGTAATGTGATGTCAAACGCTTTGCCTTGCCAATGGGGACTGTGTTTGCCCCCTAGGAAGAGCAAATAACCTGCTCACTCCATCTATGGAAATAGAAGCAGCTAGTATATTTATTGTTACTGCCTATATATTAAATATTTGAAAAGGGAAGAGATAGATTTTCAGAAGGGCTTTTCCCAACATATACACAGACTAGATTAAAAAACATCTAACAATTCAAATCCTCTCTATCTGTCCAACCACAATTCAGTCCTGGTCTCTTCCAGAAGCCTGTGCTTCAGAAGACATTAATTATGGGTGTCTTTCAACTTAATGTAATATGTCATGAAGTAATGAAAAGTGGTAAATATGCTTTGTAATCTACATTATTTTATCACACATCCTCTTTAGCTATCTTTCTCTAAATAACCAATTTCCTAAATTCTTGTTTAACTTTTTAAAACACCTTTCTACATTCCTAATAATGTATGCTAATCTTGTTCATTTGAATGTAGTAAATATATCATAAAATATTCTAATGCATAAACACAGACTCAGCTAATACATTAAGTCTTGCAAATTGTTGATTTATGGTGCTTTAAAATTTCTCAAACATTCAGTGAATTTACTAGTACAAGCTAATTTGTTAATAAGTTCTTTCCACATAAAAAGTAAAGTTAATAGTATATTATAAAGAATTTTGAATGTTGCATGTCTATCATACTAAGTAGGTATTTTTTGCAGAAGAATTTGATTTTTTAAAGATTTTTTTATCTAATAAAAATGTGTTTTCTTGAACCACCTAACATCAGGAACCATTGAAAGACGCGCATCGTCAATAGATGGCGACATAGCTCTTCAGGAGTTCCTGGGGAGCACCTTCGCAGTTTAAGATCATAGCTATTAGCATGCTAAGCATGGTAATATCCGTCAAGTTTTTTCATTTCATTTTTCTTAATACTTCATTTCACTCCTGCTACGTATTTCCAAAAAGCAAACTGGAAAAAAAAATACATAAGCCATAAATACATTATGGGTCCTTTTTCCTCTTTTTTAAGGATATATAATTTTGGTGTTAGGGTCTGTGGGATAAAGGAAGAGATACGACTATGAGCACATTAACATAGGAGCCTTTCATTCACTATCAGACTTTGAATTTTTAGTTCGACATAGTAAACTTTTAATAAATTAACGATCATCTCTCAATATGAACACATTTTTAACAAAATTTTTCAAGACATTACTTCTAGGTATTTGACTCTTAATATATCTTTCC
>NW_004444338.1:316690-319792 GCF_000243295.1 Trichechus manatus latirostris | reverse complement strand
GATTTTTCACAAGGAGATTGCCAGGTTTTTCTTCCAAGGCATCTCTGGGTGGACCAGAATCTCAAATCTTTTGGTTAGCAGTCAAGCACGTTAACTCTTTGCACAATCAAACGAAAACCAAACCCAATGTCATCGAGTCAATTCCAACTCATAGCGACCCTATAGGACAGAGTAGAACTGCCCCATAGGATTTCCAAGCTGTAGCTGGTGGATTCAAACTGCTGACCTTTTGGTTAGCAGCCAGCTCTTTAACCACTGCCCCACCAGTGCTCCAGTGACTCTAAAAAAACAGGTTATAGCCAATAATTAGTTTTAACAATTCTGAGCAATCAAAAGTATATCATTACCTTATTAACATTACTAAACTAATATGCATCAATTTTAAAGAAAGATCACTAAAATTTTTAGTTTTTTTAATTTTTTTCTATTGATTTTCAAATAGACAAAAATCAAAATTTATATCAGTCGTGCTCTGCTTCACTGAATCTATGACAGAGTTCTTCTTATAAAATGTATTCATCACATATGTAATATATCCACAGGGGAAAATGTTGTCTATTCAAAAATTCCTCCTTAACAACTGTTTTCAAATATCAGCTACTGCCTTTAGTAGGTTTCTCTAAGTATATCACTTCATTCATTCATTCATTTATTGATTAATTCACTCAACATATATTTAAATGAGTGTTTATTATGTTTCAGATATGGTGCTAGGCATGCTCCCCTCCCCCATAGGTAGAGCAGAAATCCCTTCTTTTCTTTCAAAACCCATAAAGAGAGATACACGAACATATGTTATTAATGCCCTGTAAATGCATGGACAAGATGTACTCTTCTAACTAACCTCCACGTAAACTTATTCCAAGAAGAGCAAAGATCTATGTTTCCTTTGTAGAACATATTGACTGTTGCTCAAGGCATATTTAATGTGCTAGGTGATAATGTACTCTCAAGTATTCTCTGACCAGTTTGCTAGTATGTTTACTAAGAGTCAGATTTATTTGTTCTGAGTTCTACTTATGCCAGCCACACCAGATATCATGATTATATAATCTGACTACCGAAAAATATATGAATACAAAAAGACACTTGTTGTTTCTTTGAAAATTAATTTAAAAACTAATATTTTGCAGAGACTAAAAAAGGCAAGCTGGTTAAAAGATAGTTGTCTTTATTGAAAATGGCCAGGACAACTGTAAAAAAAAAACAAAAAAAAAACAAAAGAAATGTATGAAGATTTTAAAAAAGAAAAAATCTAGAAACATTTTTCAGATGCCTTATTTATACTCTAGTAAGTTCTTAGAGAAGGAGCCTAGGTGGCATAACCGTTAAGCACTCAGCCACTAATCGAAAGGTTGGTGGTTTGAACCTAACCAAGGGCTCTGCAAAAGAAAGACAGGAAATCTGCTCCTGTAACGATTACAGTCTAGAAAACAACTCCATGGCACCCAACAAGTTATAATTGTACCTCAAAGAAACTGAAACTGTACTTAGAATATATGTTTTTTGGTATTTTATGCAGACAAGCTAATGGGAAACTCCAAGAAGCTGATTGATGCTCATACAAAATACCCTGGCCTATGTCAAAGATTGAAATATATGCACAAAAATATATAAACAAATGTGTCAATTTGTATTTTAACACTTACCTGTAACAATTTACAAAGAGTTGGTAAGGGACAAAGTATGTTTTTGTTTAAAAAGAGTTATGTATGTCTATGCTGTTTTTGGAATCCCTGGTGGCGTAGTGGTTAAGAGCTGTGACTGCTAACCAAAAGGTCAGCAGTTCAAACCCACCAGGAGCTCCTTGGGAACCCTATAGGGCAGTTCTACTCTGTCCTATAGGGTCGCTATGAGTCACAATTGACTCGACACAACTGGTGTGCTGTTTTTAAGACACCCTGGTGTTTCAGTGGTTAAGCACTCGGCTTCTAACAGAAAGGTCAACAGTCCAAACCAACCAGCTTCTCTGCAGGAGAAGATGTGGCAGTCTGCTTCTGTAAAGATTATAGTTTTGGAAATCCTATGGGAGAGTTCTACTGTGTCCTTTAGGGTCACTATGAGTTGGAATTGACTTCAAGTCAATGGGTTTTAAAGTTGTTTTTATGATCCTTTTAGTTTAACTCATTGTGAGAGCGAAGGGTGAAAGATCTACCCCAGAATTATGTACATACAGGAGATAAGTGCTGACTTTGTCAGGGAAGAACAAAACAGAGATGGGAAATTATTTTCTCCATGTTCTCTGATTTTTTTTTTTAACAAACAAGTTTATGTATGTATACATATATACACACACACACACATATATAAACAAAAAACAAACATGTTGCCATCAAGTCAATTCTAACACACAGCAACCCTGTAGAACGGAGTAGGGCTCCATGTATATGAAGAGTGAGAAGTAAATCTAAAAACTTCATTTCTAACCTATTTTCAATCATTTAAGCCTGTATGTTATGTGTTTAAAAGAATTATATACTTAAAAACGGTACACTTGGAGAAGCCAAGCTGTGACTGAAGATAAGGAGAATGGTCAGGAGGTCTAGTTCTCTAATAAGGTATCCAGGGATTGTGCTTTGATATTGGAACTCTCCGATATTCTGATGTTTAGCAAATTATAGTGACTAGCTTAAGAATTATGGGCAATTTCCTAGAAGAGGGGAAAACAAATCTGATGTCCTTAACTGACAAGCCTATTTTCATTTATTTGTTTAATTAGATATGTTTTATCTATTTATGAGTCTGTATCTAAGACTAAGTAATGGTCATAACTTCTTATATTATAGTAAACATTAAAAATCTTCAGGAATTTCATTTATTCATCTAGTCAACAAATATTTATCTTTAGAACAAAGTAGTAGTAATCCCTAACCTCCTGACATTTATAGACTACAGAGGGAGAAGAATATTAAAGAAATAATCACAAATACATTATCATTTCAGAATTGCCATGAAGTTAACTCAGTATCTAGTTAACTATCAACACTACATTTAACTCTAGAATTTAAGGGTTTTTTTAATTATGTAATTTGATTTTAAGAATGTCTCTTGTTTTGCCATAGCTAAAATAGAAAATAATAGGAGGAAATAACAGAAGAGCAT
>NW_004444338.1:256034-315027 GCF_000243295.1 Trichechus manatus latirostris | reverse complement strand
TTGAAACTTGTTATAAATTTTTAAGCTTACAATTCAAGCTTAGATTAGATATTTTTGTAATTAGTAATGATTACAATAGTATACCATTATGGTCAGCTTTTGAAAAATATGTGTCTATAAAGTGAAAATAAATACCATTTTTCTCTCTGCAAACCTCAACTTGAAATACTACTTTTCCCATATTGGGTTAATGGTTGTTAGTGAATCCTCTGTGTTTGTGCAATTCATTTTATATATAAGTTAATAAACGTTGAGTCATATTATAAAACTAAAAAAATAATTCTATGTATTTCTTGTATGTAAAAATATCTAATGAATCTTAGTTACAACATTTATACTTATTTATATTTTTACAGAAACTTCATACCTAAATTATTCCAGGAATCAAATAAGCTCTGTGGTTAGAAAACAAATCAAACTAATTTATTTCACTGGCTGAATTTTCCAAAATACATTTTTAAAAAATTCATTTAGAAAATATGTCTTAGATGCTTACTCTGTAAATAGATAATTGCTACTTAAGTATTGAAGATCTAGATATAAAAAAGGCAGAAATGATTATTTTTTACTACAGTGTACAATCAGCTTTTGTTGTTATTAACTACTACCAAGTCAGTCACCAGCTCATGGCAACTCCATGTACAATGCAGTAAAACGCTGCCTATCTGCGCCATCAGCATAGTCAGCTGGGGATCAAAACATTGTGATCCATAGGGTTTTCACTGGCCGATTTTCAGAAGTAGATAACCAGGCGTTTTTTCCATACTCTACAGTCTACAGGAACATATATAGAAGAGAAAAGTAAAATATATTTTCAAATGCCACAGTTGATATTTAAATAGATGCATTATACTAAAGCCAAAAGCAGGTAGGATGATAGATTAAACAATCACCCCTGTAATGTACATAACACTTGCTTTATGTCAGGTGCCCTGGTGGTGCAGTGGTTAAGAGCTAGGTTGCTGATGGAAAGGTCAGCGATTCGAACCTACCTGCTGCTCCACAGAAGAAAGATGTGGCAATCTGCTTCCGTAAAGATTTACAGCCTTGGAAACAATATGGGGCAATTCTATTCTATCCTATAGGGTGGTTATGAGTTGGAATCGACTGGACAGCATTTGATTTTATTGCTTTTATGTGTCAGGTCAAAGAGCCCTGGTTGCACAGTGGTTAAGTGCTTGGTTGCTAACCTAAAGGTCAGTGATTTGAACTCATAAGCAGCTCTGTAAGAGAAAGCCTGCTTCTGTAATGATTTACAGCCTTGGAAACTCTATGGGGACAATTCTATTCCATCCTACAGGGTCACTATGAGTCGGAATTGACTCCATGGCAACGAGTTTCTATGTGTCAGATACTATATAATTTCCTTGTTTTAATTATCTCATTTAACATTCATAACTTTTACATCTTTTTAAAATGCTCAAAGCACTTAATAAGCATTACTTCATGGAAGGATATTTAATGTTCATGAATTGGAAGACTTAATATTATTAAGATGTCAATACTATCCAGAGCCTTCTATAGATTCAATACATTCTCCATTAAAATTCCAAGAGCCTTCTTTGCAGAAACAAACAAACAAAGAATAATCAATTTTCAAATTTATGTGTAACTGCAAGGGAACCTAAATAGCCCAAAACAACCTTGAAAAAGAAGAACAAAGGAAGTGGATTCACTCTTCCCAATATCAAAGCATACTATACCAGTCTAGTACTGGTGTAATGATTGACATATAAACCAATGGAATAGAATTTACCATCCAGAAATAAACCTGTACACCTATGGCCAATTGATTTTTGACAAGGGTGCTAAGTCCATTCAATGGGAAAATGATAGTTGTTTTTAATACCGGGTGCTGGGACAATAGGACTTCTACATGCAAAATAATAAAGGTGGACCCATACTTCACACTATACACAAAATTGATCAATGGTCTAAATATAAGGACTAAAAGTATAAAACTCTTGCAACAAAATATAGGGTTGATGCTTAGGGACCTACTTTTTGACAATGGATTATTAGATATGATACAAAAAATATGAACAAAAAAGACAAAATAGATCAATTACTTTATCAAAATTAAGAAAAAAAAAACATTGTTCATCAAAGGACATAATCAACACAGTGAAAAGACAACCTAGAGATTGGGAGAAAAAACTTTTTGCAACCGTATATCTGATAGGGGTTTAATATCCAGAATATATAAAGAAATCCTACAACTTAACAACAAAAAGATAAACAACCTAATCAAAAATGGGCAAAGAACTTTTATAGACATTTTGCCAAAGAAGATACACAAATGGCCAACAAACACATGAAAATATGCTCAATGCCGATAGTTACTGAATATCTAAAGGGAAATGAAGATCAAAACCACAATGAGGTGTCACTTCACTACCACTATGAGTCTGATAAAAAAAAAAAAAAAAAGAACAAAATAAACAAAAAACAACAGGTCTTGGTGAGGATGTAGAGAATTTGGAACCCTCCTTCCATGCTGATGGCATTTTAAAGTGGTATAGGTGCCATGGAAAACATATTGACGTTTCCTCAAAAAGTTAGGTATAAAATTACTATATAACCCATGATTTCATTCCTAAGTATATACCAAGAGAATTTGAAAGCAGGAACACAAAAGGATTCTTGTACACCAATGTTCATTACAGTGGTATCCATAATAGCTAAAGGGTGGAAACAATCAAAATGTTCACCAATAGATGAATGGATAAGCAAAATGTAGTGTATACAATAAAATATATTGAGCCATAAAGATAAATGAAGTCCTGATACTTGCTACAACATGGAAGAAGTTTGAAAATATTATGAACGAAATAAATCAGCACAAAAAGACAAATACTGTATGATCCCACATTTATGATCTATCTAAAATAGGAAAATGTATAGAGACCAAAGTTTATTAGTGGTTACCAGGAGGGAAGAGGAAAGGGAAAATCATTGCTTAGGGGGCACTGTGTTTCTCTTAACCCAGAGGAAAAAATTTGAAGACAGAGTGGGGATAAACTTAATATCACTGAATCATACATGAAAAAAAAAGTTGAAATGACAAATGTTTTGTTATGTCTATATTTATCACATTTTTTAAAGTAATAAAATAAATTTTATCAAAATATTTACTGTTGTGATGAAAATCATATAGGAGTGGACTGAGAAGTTAAAGGTAAGAAAGGTCTTTCATCTACTTTGCAGATCTAAACATGTGCTGCTGATTTATTTAGCACAGAGTCCTTAAATAAACAACAGTTTGGTTAGCTTGAGGAAGAACTTTCTTGCTCTGATATAAGGAAAGTAAACAAATTTTCAAAAGGCAAGGCTGTATAAGAAGGAAGAATCTTTTGGACAGCTTTGGTGGGAAATTTGAACAAAGAAGGATTTTTATTTTTTAATTTGGTGGGACCTGAGCACGTTTTCTTAACATTAGGGGAAAATTCAAGTTAAGAAAGAGCTTGAAGATAAAGAGATAAAGACAAAATTGGTGATGTAAATTTCAAGAAATAAGACAAACTGGTGGAATCACAGCACAGGTGGAGAGACTGATCTTCAACAAGAGGAGGCAAATCTCTGCTATAGATATTAGAAGTCTATTGAAGGGATTGATATAAATTGAAGTATTTTTTTTCAGTTGCAAGAGGGAAGTATTACTTAACTTACTTATCTGAACCTTCATTAACTTCTTCCACTTTGGAATCTTACATCAAGTGAATGTTCTTGGATAAGAAACATCTTTGTGGAATTACTCTTTCTCCATTATATGTGACTATATGTAGACTGGAGGATGTCTGTGGTTCATTGGTAGAATTATCACCTTCCATATGGGAGACCTTGGTTCCATTACTTACCAATGCACCTCATGGGCAGCTACTGCCCATCTCTCAGTGGTGGTTTGCATGTTGTTGTGATGCTGAACAGGTGTCAACAGTACATCCAGACTAAGGTGTAGGGTGAAAAGCCTGACTATATACTTCTGAAAATCAGCCAGTGAATTCGCTATGGATAACGATGGTGTGATCTGTAACTGAGCATGGGGATGGTGCAGGACTGGGCAGAGTTTCGGTCTGTGGTGCATGACGTCACCACGAGTTGCGGGCTGAGTCAACAGCAGCTAACAAGAACATAGGTAGACTGCAAACCTAGGTGCTTAGTTTTTCCTTATCTGAAATATGGGTTTTGATTGAAGCTAATCTAATTAGACACTCCTAAGATTTTGCGTTTGAACAAAATAAGAATGGGATTTTGTGTTTATTTAAAAAATTGAAGTGTGCTTTAACCTGTTAATTCAAGTATTGATATGGGGACACTCAACAGCAATTCTGCATTCAACATACTAAAGTGGGCAATCACCTGTCTTTCTAATGTGTTTTGTGTGAGTGTGTGTGTTTATTGGAAAATGCAGACTTGGATATTCAATAAAAAGTATTGAGGGGCCAGATGTCATTTGACATAAGTAAATAAAGAAATTTAAAGTTTTTCTGGGGAAGGAATGAATCACCATGGCAGAGTCTTTCACCCACTTTCCAGACTCACATTAGTTCTTAGACCTAGGGTCCTTAAAGAAACAGCAGTTTTGTTAGCTTGAGGATGGACACTGGTGCACTGATATAAATCCTCAATTGTGTAGCATAAACCTTGTTCTATTTTCCTTTGAGGTGACCTTAGGACATTTAAACGTGCATTTTTGAGCCAAAGAAGGAGAAATAGTCAAAACTGTAGGGGATGGATGCTGACTGCTTAGAGGTTTGAATAATGTTCTGAGCTAACTCTAATTCATGAAGATGCTTGTTGCCATTGCAGTGAACCAGTGAGGCAAGTGATGGTTGGAGTGTGAACAGAATACATCACACAGTCAACTCAGTGAAATCATCAGATATTCACTGCCTAATTCCTGTGCTTGTGGTTGGAATAGAAACTCTCAGCTACTGGACAATGTCTGTTCTGAGTGTGATCATGAGAGAGAGAAAACAAGAAATAAATTCCAGGAACCCTATAAAAACCTCTGCAATGTGGAACACTTCTGACCCAATAGATATAACAGGGCATAGATCACAGGCATTTGTAGAAGACATGTCACTGGCAGTGATCCCCAATTCTGCTCCAAAAATAGAGACATGATTTAGGTTGAAATGAATGCTTGATTCACTTTGTCCAATATGAACCAAGTTTTTTTTGATTCATTTTTCCACAATGTTGAGCATTCCTAGAAAAACTCTCTATTATCAGTGAAAATGGTAAATTCAAAAGTGGACTCAGCAAGTCATGTAAGGGACACTTACCGGAGTAAGTACCCTGGAGTTCACACTTGTCTTCTAACACACCATATCGCTGCTGTAGAACAGCTCCATTCAGAAGAGTTCTGAAAAAAAAGTTAAAATAGGGCCTTTGCTAAAGGGTAGAATTTCATACAGAAACTCCTTGCCGAGACCTAGAAGAGAAGATGATCTAATACACTTAGGAAAAGGTTAATTTGGGCTGCTATAATATTTTGGATTAATAGTTTGATTAAATTAACCAGTCTATTTGAATATGTTCTCTATTTTGAACTAAGAGTGACCATTATATTTTGACAATGCAAAGATCAAAAATATGCTAATTTATACTTCTCAGCAATCTCTTCCTCTTGATTATTTTTCTTCTTTTAGCAGGCTATTATTTCCTCAAGAGGATTTACAAGTAGTGTTCACTGGTCATGCCAAAGCTTCAATTATCTGGCTTTCATGTAGCATGTATTATTATCTCATTATCAAGTTGTCTTTTTGCTTTTTTTTTTTACTCATTCAAGTTATTTATTTATTGCAATTAGCCCACTCAAAATTTCCTTAATTATTTTAAATGACACTTTTATTAGCACTAGCACATTTTCTCATAAAGTTATTCTTGAGAAAAAAATTAAATTTGCTCTTAAATACCATATATTCAAAGGAACCAGGTCTAAGCTGGTAAACTGGCAGTCTAAGCCCTTGTTTTGTATTGATCAAATGTACTTCTTAGAGCCTTGCTTTCCTTATCTGTAAAATTAAATATTTACTCTAGAAAGTTTTTCAGCTCATAATATTGTGTATTTCTGTTTGGCCATGCTGTTATATAAAGAAAATAGGTAGGTAGGTAGATAGATGAGGAGACTTGGTGTTACAGTGGTTATGCACTCGGCTTCTAACCAAAAGGTTGGCTGTTAGAACCTGCCAGCCACTCCACGGGAGAAAGATGTACCAATCTGCTTCCATAAAGATTACAGCCTTGGGAACTATATGGAGCAGTTCTATTCTGTCCTATGTGGTCCCTATGGGTCAGAATCCACTCGGTGGCAATGTGTTAGGTAGATAGGTAGCTGCCATCAAGTCTTGATTCATGATGTCCTTATGATAAAACATAACAAAATGTTGTCAGGTCCTGTGTCATCAGCATGATCTCCAGCTTGTTTGAGTCCTTCTTTGTAGCTATTGAGCCAGTCCATCGCATCGAGTTTCTCCCTCCTCCTTGCTGGCCCTCTGCTTCACAAAACACCATGCCACCCTCCAGGGATTAATCTTGCCTGCTGACATTTCCAAAGCAAGTGAGTTGGGCAACATTTTATTGTGATCCATAGGGGTTTTATTGGCTGATTTTTAGAAGGAGATCACCAGGCCTTTCTTCCTAGTCTGTCTTAGTGTGGAAACTCCACAGAAATTTGTACACCATGGGTGACTCTGCAGATACTTGAAATACCAGTTGCAGAGCTTCCAGCATCAGAGCAACACACAAACCACCACGGTACAGCAAACTGACAGAGTGGTGGTGAATAATGGAAATATTAAAGGATTTAAAAATTAAAGTTTTAGTTCATTAAGTGGCATTAGGTAGCTGATAGTTCTTCTAAAAGATTAGCTCTTATAGATATCAGTTTCTTCAACTCTGATGACTCAGTGATCTTAAATGTTAATTATTATCTTTTCCAGAACATATGATGATGGTTTCTGCTGCAATCTTAAATATGTGTACCTTATTTCATATCTGCAGATACCATAATTAATTTTCTGACTGATTCGTGTAGACTCATTTTAAGATTTTTTTTTTTTACTAATTGAGTTAGTAAAAATCACATAATGAATTAGAGAAATTCAAGATCTCAATGAGAATCAGAGTATCGTCTATAGAAATGTCAGACCAAAAAAGTTTTTGCAGCACAGATAGAATTTGGATATTTAAAGAGGATGATCATGTTACTTAGGCAGTTTGGTTAATGGAGTTGGGGATGGGAGTGCAGTAAATCAGATCAAACTCTTACATTATGATTACTTGGAGTTTATCTTTCCAGACCAGAGAATATCCCCTTTATGATTAAAATATTTCAGCTTAAAGTAGATAAAGTACCACTACCTAGTCTGTTTCTTTTCTTTTAACATTTACTGTGTAGCCACTATACCCATTGCACAGGAAAAGCCATCAAGAGTTTTGTCCTTGGAAATAAAATGTACCATATGTTCCAAATATGGTCCATCCTTTTGTGTCTTCCAAGTCACGGCCAGAAGGAGAAAAGCCAGGGACATCTCAAATGCAATTTACCTAATTATTCTGATTTTTCAAATCATATCTCATTACTCTGTCAAGATAGCATAAGTCTCTGCAACTTCATCACAACTTCTCTCATAGTTCATAATAAACTGTGGATAATAGTGTTAACATAGTAATCACTTTATCTTTTACAATTTATCTGTCACCAATTATCTGGCCTATTATGGTTATACTTATTTATTTAAAGCTTTAATATTGCATATTTTAGACATTTGTATATATCTGTCATTGCTTTATAGGTACATGTATTATTTTACTATATATCTTAATAAATTCTAAACATCTCAAATAAAGAGAATACCTTCTAGTTTTTTTGGAATTCTCATGAGTATCTAAAACCTCAGCATCATTCTAAAATTCTGGCTTTTCAGGAATTGTTTCTAAATGTCAAACTTCTAGTTTACTTACCAGTAAAGGGGAATGCTGCCCTTCCCATACTCTTATGGTTCCTCACTAAGTTGTAAAGTATTATTAGTCAATTTCTACTTATAGTAACACCATGTGGCAGAGTAGAACTGCCCCATAGGGCATTCTTGGCTGTAATCTTTATGGGAGCAGACTAACAGGTCTTTCTTCCATGGAGCAGCTGGGTGGGTTTGAACCACCTAGAACTGCCAATACTTTGGTTAGCAGCCAAGCTCTTAACCCTTGTGCCACCAGGGCTCCTCATTATAGAGCTGGAATTGTTCACAGTTATGAGCTTTGGGAAGCAAAGCTGAGATTCCCAGGACTCCAGAGGATCATTTTGCAGCACACTATACTGGGGCAGCTTAGCCACGATGAAGAGATTATACTTTGTCCTAAGGACCAAGTTTACAACAATCTCTTGAACTGCTTAGCTCAGGTATAAAAAATATAAGATTTGCAGAGTTGTGGGTATATGGCACTTTCTTAGTAAATGATTGATGAATGAATGCAGAGTGAGTTTATGAGACATAGAAGTCTTTTTTTTTTTCTAAAACACATTTAGAAAAAAAGAATTGTCATGATTTGGGACTACATAGCTACGTGGGATAACTATTTTTAATACATTTGTTTTTCTATAAAATGAGAATAGTGTTATCTATATGTATAATGCAAAACTTATAATTCACATTAGAAACAAAGCTCATAATGTATGCCTACTAAGATAAGCAAACATAGCTCCCAACTCTCCTCTGTAATGCTAGACATCTCCAGTTAACCACAATGAAACACAATTAGCCTTCTTTCTTTTGTCCTGCCCTGTTTGTATTGGAGTGACGAGTTACTCTTTATTCTTTTTATCACCTACTGCTGGTTTGGAAGTTATATATCTTATTTCTATTATTTAATGATTACCTTTTTATTTTTAACATGCTATCTTGATTTATCAACGTCTGAAGTTAATCATTACTTTCTATCTTCCTCGTGCAAAATTCAAGGGACTTCTTTTTTGTTATAAATATTGCTCTGGTGCTATTCCTGTCTAGAAGTTTAAATCCAAATTATTTTTTAGCTCCTGACAATATTTTTACAATCAATGCTTTTCTTTATAGTCAAAGCATATATCACTTCATTCTTTCAGTTCCATTTTTTCTCTTACTGAAGTACATAGTTTAAATATTTTACAGCAGTGCTGTGCTTTGTGAGAAAGAAATAGTCTTTCATCTTATTTGAATCACTGCATTTCTTAGACTATTTTTTTCAATAATTCTGCCTATACCATCATGTTACAAAACCAGAGCCTCTTCATACATGGCATGACCCTGGTTAACTACCGCTTTCCTTTCCTTTTCTCCTATCACAATTCCCCACCCATTCTATCACAACACCATAGGTGTCTAGGCTGTTTCCTGACCAAGTCAAACACTTCCATTTATCAGCATTTTGCACTTGCTGAAAAAAGTTTTTCTCTCAAATATCTGCATGGTTCACTCACTTCTTTCAAATCTCTGCTCAAATACCACTTTATCAGAGAATCATTTCCTGTTCATCCCATATATATTATAGCCATTCAATTACTGTTTCCCTTACTTTGCTTTTATTCACTTTATAATAATTTCACTACTTGTTTTCATTTTATTTGTATTGATTTTGTTGTTTTAAACCACCAGAATGTAAGCCTCAATGAAGTAGAAACATTGATTTGTTAATTGACGTATCCTAAGTGTCTAGAACAGTTCATGGAACATAGTAGAAACTCAGTAAGTATTTTCAATGAATAAATGAATTTGAAAGAACTCTAAACACAGTAAAATTCAAGGAAGAATTTAAAAACTTACCTGAAAGATTTTGTCTCTAGACCACAAAATTAACTGCACGGGTTTCTCTGATCTAGACTTTATCTCCTCACAGGTATTCACACGTGAATAGAAATTTTATTGTTTCCTTTTTTCATCAGAGTTGGAACACTACCCTGTGTATCTTCAATTGACATAAAATTATATTTGCTAACTTTTTCAGCTCTGAGATTTCTCAGATTCAAAGTAAATTAAATAGAGTCATGGCTAATTTATATAAGAATGTCTAAATAAGCAAGGAAAACCCAAACATGGGCACCAAAGATGAAACAAGAAAAAAATGTAAAAGTACAAGGAATAGGAGATTATGATATAAACTTATTGCAAAGTAAGTATCATAGCAATTCCTTTTAAAACTCTCTCTTATATAATTACACAATTTTAAACAATGGCCTTTATTTTAAGCCGTAAAATCTTAAGCTTAAAGGAAGTTTAAAGAAGAGTTTTGAAAAGACACCACTGACTGATTTAGAGGTTTATTGTAAAAGAAAAACAAGCAAACCTATATTTTAGGATTTCCAGTTTCCTGATGCACGTAATGATAGCCCACTGATCAGTTTGTTAATTTAAGTCAGAATGAGTATATACTATGTGACTATAAATACATGCATAGTGTTAAGTTCTTAGAATACAGTGTATCTCTTTTTATTTTCATCAGATTTAGAACAACTCATAACTATGTGATTACAGTCTTTGTAATTAGCATTTGGCTATCCAAGAGTTCATGTCAAAATTCATTATTTATAACCTATGGTTTTTGTAGATTAATATTTAAACAACTTGCCCTGTTTTTAGAAATAACTAAAATGTAACTGGGAAAAATAACCTGGTTTTTTTTTTTTTGACTTTTTTTTGTCATTAACACTTTAAATATCACATGATATTTTCAAATCATGTTTCTATAAAACATGACTTCTCATAAGAAATAATTTTAGTAGTCATTTAATGAAAGGTGATCCCTTTGTATTTGTCATGGTTTGAATTGTGTCCCCCAAAAAGTGTGTGTATCAATTTGGCTGGACCATGATTCCAAGAATTGTGTGGTTGGCCTCCATTTTGTGATTGTAATTTTATGTTAAAGAGGATTAGGGTGGGATTGTAACACCACCTTGAGCCAGGTCACATCCCTGATGCAATGTAAAGGGAGTTTCCCTGGGGTGTGGCCTGCATCACCTTTTATCTCTCAAGAGATGAAAGGAAAGGGAAACAAGCAGAGAGTTGGGGACCTCATACCTTCAAGAAAGCAGTGCTGGGAGCAGAGCGCGTCCTTTGGACCAGAGTCCCTGCGCAGAGAAGCTCCTAGTCTGGGGGAACACCAAAGAGAAGAAGGCCAACAGAGAGAAAAAGCCTTCCCCTGGAGCTGTTGCCCTGAATTTGGACTTTTAGCCTACTTTGACTGTGAGGAAATAAACTTACCCACTTGTGGTATTTCTGTTATAGCAGCACTAGATGACTAAGACAGTATTTATTACCAATAAACTAGAAAATATAATGTCAAAACATATATAGTTATGTTGTTCTTGTTGTTGTTAGTTGCTGTCAAGTCAGCTCCAATTAATAATGACCCTATGTACTATGTAACAAGACTTTGAATGTTTCCGCGTCATCTTCACGATCATTGGCATCCTTTTGAGTCAATTGTTTCGTCCATCATTTGTACTTTCCAACCTAGGTGACTCATCCTGCAGCACTATATTAGACAATATTCTGTTGTGTTCCATAGTTTTCATTGACTAATTTTCAGAAGTAGACCGCCAGATCATTTTTCCTAGTCTGTCTTAGTCTGAAAGCTCTCTGAAACTGTCCACCATGGGTGACCCTGCTGACATTTGCAATACTATTAACATAGCTTCCAGCATAACAGCAACATGCAAGCGCAAACCACCACAGTAGGACAAACTGAGAGACGGGTGGTGGATACAGACTTAGCAAGCAAAAATAAATTCCTGAGTGTGACATACATAAAATAATATATAAACACATATTTGGAGAGACGTGAGCAGTTATATATAAAGTTTCTTTTCTTAAAGCTGAAGACTGAACAGTCCAATAAATATTTCAACTCAAATTTACTTTTGATCTAGTTGGTTTAAAGGAGGAGTTCAGGCTGACGTTTATAAGTCTTTCCAAAAACACATCTACCATAATTTCTAGAGAGTAGATTAGAACAATGCTCAGGTTTCTGGACACTGCTTGGGAGAGATAAAACGTATAAATGGATTTGATAATAGAACTAGGAGTACATAGAAGTCAAAGGCCATAATTAGATTTTCAGAAAGGCTACTTGTTCACACTAGTGCCTATTTCTAACTTTTCTGTTCTCTTTCCTATGGCCTTTTGGGAAATAAGCTTCATTTTTGCTTAATTTGCTAAACATATATAATTATATTTTAAATTTGCTTATGTTCCAGTGGGAAAGGTCCTAGATCAGTATGACCCAATATTACAATGTTCTCTTTAAGATTAGATAAAATCTGGAAATACTCATAAATATATGATGTTCAACATAAAATCCCACACTTCTTGTATTTTTTTTAATATTAGGCTTTGACTCAATCAACACGACCTGATTATGTTACTAGAAATTTAAGTTAAACAGCCACAAAAATATGTTCACAAGTATATACTATCAAAATTAATAATTTTAAAATATATACTAAAGTAAGCATTGACATTTATCCCTCAAATGACATATTTTTGCAAAATAAGCATCATTCTTTTACTAAAGTTGAATTGAAACTATCTAAATATATTCAGTTTACCTCATCATTTAGTATCAATCTATATTAGCCAATGAAGTCTACTAGTGCATGAAGCTGGAAATACTTCCTAAATGGTTAATTTAAAATTACAGTGAATAATTGATAGCATTGATACTTTTTTCCTCCAAAAAATAGATCCAAACATGAATGAATTTCCAAAATAAAAAATATTCAGGTATCTTGTTAATTCTCTTTATATTTAATAGTAAAATAATTTAAATATGTAAAAGAAAGTTTACATAAGCTGTTACTGGCATAGTTGCATGGACCTTATTTCCATTCCTTTAAGTATGTTGTCATACTCTTAGCCCACAATTTCAACAGAGGACTTGTCTCAAATTTTAAGAGGGAAAAAAAATGAAGTTAGTACTATAACTTCTCACAATTATAGATATATCAGGCAAATCTAGAAGTTCTTTCTGCTATTTCCACCTAAGTCTGAGCTACTTTATCTTTACCTGAACCTTAACTACTCTTTATTTTTTTTCCTTAATGCCATCATCCCATTTCTTTAACCTCACTTTACTGTACTTTCAAGGTTTCCCGTCTTAGATCATCCTTGTGAATATACACAAAGAATTCTTCTCAATTCTATGCCTGTTTCTAGTCATAACCTTACTTCTTCTCTTTATTTTACATCCAATTTCTTTCATAAAAGAGACTCTACTCATTACCCCGTTCCTTTTTATCCATTCTCTCTTTAACACTCAGCAAGCTGCTTTTCATTCAAAGCAATCCATTGGCATAACACCATTGCTTGACTGCTTTGTAAATGAGGTATATTGTTAAGCATCATGATTTTTTTTTTTCCATGAACCACTTTCTTCCCTAATTACTTATTTTTAAAGCTTATCTTCTATTTTCCTTCCTTTTAGTTTCCTTTGGAAAGATCTTCTGCCTAGAACAAAATAATTGGGTCTGATTTTCAAGGATTCTAAACCCATGCTGTTCCTGAATCATCTTATTTACTCTCCTGATTTCAAACAACAAAGCTACATTACTGACTATTTGAATGATCATTACCTAGGTCACAGAAAATCAATAGTTTTGCAACTTTGAATATTTGATTCTGCCTTCTGTTCTTAAACTCTGTTCTTTTTTAGTTGATAGAAAAAAGATGGAGACGAGCTCAGAGACTGCTGATTTTATGTAAAACTAAATAAAATATCTCTGATTCTCTTTTAACTTGTTTACTAAACAGAATAAATATGTATTAAAAGCTATCGCCATCAAGTCAATTCCAACTCATGGCGACCACATATGTTGCAGGGTAGAACTGCTCCATAGGGTTTTCATGGCTGTGATCTTTACAGAAGCAGATCACTAGATCTTTCATCTGTGGTGCCACTGGGTGGGTTTAAACTGCCCACCAATTTCCTTGAAAAATACTTGACAAAACCAAAACCAAACCCGTTGCCAGTGAGTACATTCCAATTCATAGCGACCCTATAGAACAGAGTAGAACTGCCCCGTAGGGTTTCCAAGGAGCAGCTGGTGGATTCAAACTGCCGACCTTCTGGTTAGCAGCCGAGCTCTTAACCACTGCACCACCAGGACTCCAAATAAGCTACCCATTGCTGTGGAGTCGATCACAACTCATAGCTTCCCTACAGGACAGAGTAGAACTGCCCCATAAGGTTTCCAGTGAGCGACAAATGGATTTGTAATGTTGACCTTTTGATTAGCAGCCAAGCTCTTAACCACTGTGCCACCAGGGCTCCGACATTAATGTAATCAAAGTAATAATAATAAGAAGAAGACTTTTAATTACATTCTTTCTTCATCTTTGACAGATACCACTTTATTTGACAAGGCCTAGGTGATTATCTCTCCAACTACAGAAGGATTAACTAATTGATTTACATAAAAGAAAGTAAGTCAGAAAGAGCTTTTTCTAAAGGAAAAAAAAAAAATCAGTCTAAAAGGCTTCTTATTGAATTCTGTCCAGGTTTACAAGTAAAATTCTTTTAATTGTCTCCTGGAGTCAGATAATGCCCTTTCTCATTTTCAAATTCTATTCAGGTTGTTTCCACTGTTCCTTTAAATATATTCAACTAGAAATATTTTAAAATAAAAAATGTATTTAAATGTTATTTTAGGAGAAAATAAGAACATTTTAGATTAAATACCCATTTTTATTTTTGTACAATTTAGACAGTTAATACTAACAATTCTAAATCACAAAAGTAATTATTTTTTTATAAGTATATCTGGAATTTCAGAGTTAAAAATTTACTGTAAGGAAAGCTGAAATCTTTTATAGATCTGAGTGTATAGAAAAAACATACATTTCTAGTTATTTTAATTCATTCTAGAAATTTATTGGTAAGAATGCTGACTCCTAATTGTAAATTATAACTTATAATTATTTTTAGCTGAATAGTTAAAATATTTTTTGAAAAACATTTCAAAATGATTTCTCACTGGTTTTCTTTCACAAACAATATCTCATACTCACCTGCTTAGTATTCTTAATGCAACAATGCAGACTTGATTAGAGCAGGCTAGATTATGATTTTCTTTTTGAAAGGATATTTATGCTCATTATGTGCACATTTTTGCTATATTGCGTATTTCTGGTTGTCTCCAGTGGTTAGGCATTTGATCCTCCTGGACAGCTATCAGAATAATACGACTCTAATAAAAACTTAGGGTAGGCATAATGAAGGCAGCTTTGAGTTCTTCACTTTCCGTTTCTCTGCCAACCTCCAATCCTCAGGAGCTTGACAATTTCTTATTTTTATATCTTTCTACTAATTAATTTTACATAAAGAAGAAGAAAATGTTAAACTAAAATAGGTCTACCAAGCGGCAATAGCCTTTCTTTAGAAAAATTATGTAGCTGTGGCAGAGACAGAAAAATCTATAAAATATTTAACAGTAAAATGACTCATTAGGAATAGTTAAAAGTATAACATCTGACAATACACTAGGGCCCCTGCCCTGCACATCTGTCTTCTCATCTTCACCAGAGCTATGACAAGGTAAGTTCTTCCCCTTCAATCCCAGTATGATCTGTTGCATCTAGCCTCAACTATGTGTAGTTTTGAAGATGAGAATGGGAAAGAAATGGGAATAAAAAAAGAATTCTATCCTTTCATAATCAGGATTATTCTAATGTGTCAGTTCTTAACATTAATAATAATATTAATAATAAGTTATATTACATATCACAAAAATGATCTGAAAATTGCTTTCACATATGTAAAATTATGTGAAATTTGCAATAATCCTGTGATTTGCGTAGTTCAGGTATAATTAATATCACCAAAAAGGTAGAAAGGAAGGAACAGATGTCTATTAACTTGTAATGTTTAATAGCCAAAGGGTACATAGAAGGATCACACTGTCTTTTTAAATAAGCTTTTATTTCTACTAAATAATGCTGTGTCTCAGGTATTATTACTATTGATAATATAATAAATATAAATTTTAACTAAATTTTCAAGTAGCTGATTATTTTGACACAGTGTAACAGTTGAAATAATTGGGGGCAGATATGGGGATCTTTTTTTAAAACTATTTAAAATTTTAATAAATAGTCATCCTTGACAACAATACTATATAGTATTGAGAAACCATTAAAAGTAAGGAAGATTATGAGAAAAACATAAAGAAATCACAAAATAATGCTAAATGAACCTCAAATGGTGATAAAATTATGGAGGGAGAAAGAAAAGTAGAGAATGAGAAAGAAAAAGGCATGTGGAGATTAGGAGCATGGACTCCAATACCATACAGCAGCAGTTTAAATCCTGGCTCTGCCACTGACTAGCTATCTAACCTTCACTATTACTTAAACTTTCTGTGCCTTAATTTTATTATCAGTAATATAAAAAAAACAAAAACCAAACCTGTTGCCTTCGAGTCGATTCCAACTCTTAGTGACCTTATAGGACAGAGTAGAACTGCCCCATAGAGTTTGCAAGGAACAGCTGGTGGATTTAACTGCCAACCATTTGGTTAACAGGCATAGCACTTAACCACTATACCACTAGGGTTTCCATCAGTAATATGAATAACTGTATTTCTTACTTCATAAGGTTGTTAGGTGAATTAACGAGTTAATGTTTGTGAAGAACATAACAATTTCTAGGTAACCAAGTAATTTAAGCGCTTGTAAAAGAAAAATGGAATAGATTAGAATTGTAATATTTGTAATAAGTTTATTATTGTTTTTACTGGAGTTTTTTTCTTTCAATATTAAGTCTGTGAAATACATTCATGTTGTATGATTGTTTCTTCATTTTCTTTTTTGTGTAGTATTCCATTGCATGAATATATACCATTTTATTTTTAATCCATTCTCCAGTTGATGTACATCTATATTAGTCCCAATTTGGGATTATTATAAATAATGCTGCTATGAAAAAATTTTACATATTCATTGGTGTTTATGCACACTCATTTTGCTGTGTATACAACTAAAAGAATTGCTGGTTCTTAATGTAGACTTAACCTTAATTTGATACACACACTCAGATTTCCAAAAGAGTTGTACAATTTAACATTTTCATCAACAGTATATGGGAGTCCCTATTTGTTTCACATTCTCACCAGCAGCGCTTGGTATGGCTTTTTAATTTTAGATCTGTGTGTTGTGGTATTTTACAGTAGTTTTTAATTTGTGTTCCCCTAATGACTACTGATGTTGAGTGCTGTTATGGATTAAATTGTGTCGCCTAAAAAGATATGCTACTGTTCTAACCACTGTACCCATAATGTGACCTTGTTTGAAAATAGAGTCTTTAAAGATTTTATCTGTTAGACTAACATATATCATATTGAAGTAAGATGGGACCTAGTTCCTTTTGAATTATGTCTTATAAAATGAGAGAACTGACACGGAGAGACATGATGAGACAACATCATGTAAAGATGCATCTATAAGTCAAGAAATGCCAAGAATTGCTAGGAACCACCAAAAGTCAGGAGACGGGCATGGAACAATTTCTTACACAAAGACCTTAGAAGGAATCAACATAACTGATACATGCATTTTATCTTCGGTTACTATGTGCTATCATTTGGCCCCTGAGACCTCAGGATCCAATTTCCCATTGTATTCAAGTTTCCCAATTCAGTGTCTCTAGTTCCCACTGTAAGATCTGACAAACAGAGAAGAGCTCTTTAAGGATGCCAGGGCTCCCCTCCCAAATTCGTTTCTCACAATCATAGGAGCATCCCCCGAACTCTTCTGGGATGGGTGATCAGATCTTGCATCATAAATCCATTATAACATCATATCTCCCTAATCCTTTGGATGCCTTCCTCTACAGTATTCCAATGTACTTAAATTTCAGCTTCATTTAGTGTGGACCTACTTTTTGCTTCATGTTTCAGCCAACCAACTGTACAAACAGTTATAGTCCTTTCTAAACCCTCAAGCTAAAACATTAAATCTAGAATCTCTGCTTACTGGGCCCATATCAATAAATTAGTCCTGATTCAACTTTAGGTTCCTTCCATCATTATTCCACACCCTTTATATGCATTCCCACACATATTTCCTATATTTCTGCCTATATTAAAAAAAATGCTAGAAGAAATTTTTCAGGATGAAGTAAAAGAATAGTCAACAAAAACCCAGAAAAACCATGGTGTTATTTTGAATGGTAGCGCTCCTCCTCATGTATCACACATTGTACCTCACCTTTGGAGCTTATGTTGATTTCTGTGTTTCAGTCTTGAGGCGGAAGTCCTTCCTTTGGAAAATTTCAGTTTTTGCACTTAAGCCTTCAACTGATGGGATAAAGACCGCATCCTTTGGAGAGTCATCTGTTTTACTTAAATGATTTAAATGTTGATCACATGTAAATATCTTCATAGAAACATCTGAGCTAGTGTTTGACCAAACATCGAAGCACCATAGCCCAGCCAAGTTGATGCATAGAATTAACTACACCCATTATTAACCATCTGAAGACCTGAATATTACATGATTGTGAGAATTATCAGTGTATAAAGATTTTCTCTTGGGCCATTACTATCCATTCTATATAAATAGCAGTGGTGAGAGCTTCAAAGACAGAGATCCAGATGGTGGGTGAATGGTTCATTTGTTAAATTATTGGTTGGGCACATTTATACTTTCTGTTGTTCTTCATTCCTACCTGCAATGGGCTTTCACTGAGTATCATTTTCTTTCATCCTGAAAAATTTCATGGAGTATTTTCTGTAGTGTGGGTTTTCTTATGTCCTGGATGAGAGTAAGTAAATATCTCAAATATTTATCAAAGTCCTTCCACCTTGGAAGCTCCAAAATTCCAACTTCAGTCTCCCAGTACACCCAACTGCTAAAGTGTTTCCTCACATCCTTATGATCTTAATAACTTTATTATAACAAAACAAAACAGCTTTCATGTAATACAAAATTACTTCCATTAGAGTTTGGTTGTTCAGTCTATCACCTTCATTACTTTTAGCTCCCTTTTTGAAAAAGAATTGTGAAGTTATTCAAAGATTGTTACACAATTTTGTTTCAGATTGATTTCTAAAGAACTAATTTTAGCCTATAGGTATATATCTTGTTAAAAATGAAGCAGAGATTCTGTTAAATAAAATAAGACTTTTAATCAGATTGAAAGATTTGCGAATTGGGAAGCACCAAAATTAAAGCTAAAAATAAAAGCTCAAAATAGTGTTCTGAGGAGTGAGCACATGCTCATGTCTTTATCAGAACAGAGTGGGGAAAGAGTTGGCCATACACTGAATTGGTTGACATTCAACATGCTCTGTCAGACTCATTTATCAAGAATTTCTATTGGATGGAGTACTCAATCTTCATAAATTTCTTTCTGTTGTACATAGGGTCTCTATGAATCAGAACCAACCTTAACCACAGTTTCCTGCATTCCAGAGCTGGTTTCTTGTTTCTTGCAACATTCAGGGTGGGCCACCTCAGAATGTTGCAGAAAAAGTTATCTTTATCAAAAATGTGGTCATAGGTCATGTACTCTGAAAAGCTGAAACAGGGACCTAGTACAAAATTCAGACCTGTGTCAGCCATTTTAGTTACGGTAAATGCCTCAGTTTTAGAGTGCTCTTTCACACTTCTCCCTTCTGATCATGAATCTTCATAGAGATTCCTTGATCACCATTGTAAGAGTGTTTTCTTCTGCCTGGACTTCTCATTGAATTGATCTTTTTATAAGGTGGATTTTTCATCAACCTTTTCACCATAGCTCAGACACTCTGCTTCTGTGATCTTCCAGTTGGGGCATGTGTGGAGCAAGGTCTCATTTGGATGAACAACTAACTCCCAAAAAGGTGAACTCAAGATGTGAGTTTGGTCTCCTCTAAGGAACTTAGTTTCTTCAAGATACAAACCCTATGCATAGGAAGGGGGACTATAGTTTGGTTACAAGCACTAGACAGGCATTTCACAAAACATACAATTAGATCTACAATAATTATTATAGCAATCAAGATTAACCTGGTTTTTAGTGGGAGGCCAACCAGGAACCAATACTATTGGGTAACCAGCTAAAGATATCTAAAAAGGGAAAGTCAAGCATAAGAGGTATTGAATGTACCAAGTAGCCTTCTGTCAGATTTTTATAATATTTTATTCTATTTTCCTGTGTCCATTCAACTAGCTCCTGTCCTTGTCTGCTTTCTCATCTCACCTACGGACAGGAGCTGCCCATTTAGTCTTATGTATCTACTTCAGCTAAGAAGCACACTCCTCACGAGTATCAGTTTATGTCCCATAGTCTGGTTTAAACTTTGTCTGAAGAGTTGGCCTCGGAAATGGTTTTAGCTTTGGGTCAGCAGAGACTCTGGGGTCCATGTCTTCTGGGATCCCTCCATTCTCAGTAAGACCATTAAGTCTGGTCTTTTTACTAGAATAGGAGTTCTGCACCCCACTTTTCTCATGCTCCATAAGGGACTCTCTGTTGTGTTCCTTGTCAGGGTGATCATTGGTGGTAGCCGGGCACCATTTAGTTCTTGTAGTCTCAGGCTGATGGAGTCTCTGGTTTATGTGGCCTTTTCTGTCTCTTGGGCTAATATTTTCCTTGTGTCTTTGGTGTTCTTCATTCTCCTTTACTCCAGGTGGGTTGGGACCAATTGATGCATCTTAGCTGGACACTTGCTAGCTTTTAACACCCCAGACGCCACTCACCAAAGTGGGATGTAGAACATTTTCTTAAAAAACTTTGTTATGCCAATTGACCTAGATGTCCCCTGAAATCGTGGTCCCCAGACCCCTGCCCCTGCTACACTGTATCTTGAAGTGTTTGGTTGTATTCAGGAAACTTCTTAGCTTTTGGTTTAGTCCAACCACTCTGAGTTCTCCTGTAGTGTGTGTTGTCCTTCTCTTCACCTAAAGTAATTCTTGTCTACTATCTAGTTAGTGAATAACCCTCTCCCTCCCTCCCTACCTCTGTAACCATCAAAGAATATTGTCTTCTGTGTTTAAACCTTTTCTTGAGTTCTTATAATAGTGGTCTTATACAATATTTGTCCTTTTGGGACTGACTAAATTCACTCATCATAATGCCTTCCAGATTCCTCCATATTATGAGATGTTTCAAGGATTCATCATTGTTCTTTATCATTGCATACTATTCCATTGTGTAAATATACCATAATTTGTTTATTCATTTGTCCGTTGATGGACACCTAGGTTGTTTCAACATTTTGCTCTCATGAACAGTTCTGTAATGAACATGGATGTTCATATATCTATTCATGTGACGGCTCTTATTTCTCTAGGCTATATTCCAAGGAGCGGGATTGCTGGGTCCTATGGTACTTCTATTTCTAGCTTTTTTAAGGAAGTTCCAAATAGATTTCTGAAGTGGTTGTACCGTTTTACCTTCCTACTAACAGTGTATAAGTGTTCCAGTCTCTCCACAACTTCTCCAACATTTATTATTTTGTGTTTTTTGGTTTGTTGGGTGAGATGGTATCTCATTGTAGTTTTGATTAGCGTTTCTCTAATGGCTAATGATTGTGGGCATTTCCTCATGTGTCTGTTAGCTGCCTGAATGTCTTCTTTGGCGAAGTGCCTGTTCATATTCTTTGCCCATTTTTTAATTGGGTTATTTGTCTTTTTGTTGTTGATGTTTTGCAGTATCTTGTAGATTTTTGAGATTAAACACTGATCGGATTTCTTGTAGACAAAATTTTTTTCCCAGTCTGGAGGTTGTCTTTTTTGTGAAGTCTTTTGATGAGCATAAGTGTTCAATTTTTAGGAGCTCCCAGTTATCTAGTTTCTCTTCTGGTGTTTACTCATTGTTACTTATGGTTTGTATTCTGTTTATGCCATGTATTAGGGCCCCTAGAGTTGTCCCTACTTTTTATTCCATGATATATATCATTTTAGATTTTATATTTAGGTCTTTGATCTATTTTGAGTTAGTTTTTGTGCATGATGTGACATATGGGTCTTGTGTAATTTTTTTGCAGATGGATATCCAGTTATGTCAGCCCCATTTGTTAAAGAGACTGTCTTTTCCCCAATTAACAGATTCTGGGCCTTTTTCAAATATCAGCTGCTCATAGCTGGTTGAATTTATGTCTGGATTCTCAATTCTGTTCCATTGGTCTATGTATCTGTTAGTGTACCAATACCAGGCTGCTTTGACTATTGCGGCAGTATAATAGTTTTGAAAATCAGGGAGTTTGAAGCTTCCCACTTTGTTCTTCTTCAGTAAGGCTTTACTTATCGGGGCCTCTTCCTTTTCCATGTAAAGGTGGTAATTTGTTTCTCCATCTCATTAAAAAATGCCTTTGGAATTTGGATCAGGATTGCATTGTATCTGTAGATCGCTTTGGGTAGAATTAACATTTTCACTATGTTAAATCTTCTTATCCATGAGCAAGGTATGTTTTTCCACTTATGGGAGTCTCTTGGTTTCTTGCAGTAGTGTCTTGTAGTTTTTATTGTATAGGACTTTTAAGATTCTGGTTAGATTTATTCCTAAGTATTTTACCTTCTTGGGGGCTATTGTAAATGGTATTGATTTGGTGATTTCCTCTTAGAAGTTCTCTTTGTTGGTGTAGATGAATCCAACTAATTTTTGTATGGTTATCTTGTATCCTGATACTTTGCTGAAATCTTCTATTAGTTCCAGCAGTTTTCTTGGGAATTCTTTGGGGTTTTCTGTGTATAGGATCATATGATATGCAAATAGAGATATTTTGGCTTCTTCCCTACCCGTTTGGATGCCCTTTATTTCTTTTTCTAGCCTAATTGCTCTGGCTAGGACCTTCGGCACAATGTTGAATAAGAGTGGTGATAAAGGGCATTCTTGTCTGGTTCCCGTTCTCAAGGGGAACGCTTTCAAAGTCTCTCCATTGAGGATGATGTTGGCCGTTGGCTTTGTATAAATGCCCTTAATTATGTCGAGGAATTTGCCTTCTAGTCGTATTTTTTTGAGAGTTTTAATCATGAATGTGTGTTGGACTTTGTCAAATGCCTTTTCTGCATTGATTGATAAGATCATGTGGTTCTTGTCTTTTGTTTTATTAATATGATGCATTACATTGATTGTTTTTCTAATGTTGAACTATCCGTGCATACCTGGTATAAATCCCACTTGATCATGGTGAGTTATTTTTTTTGATATATTGCTGAATTCTATTGGCTAGAATTTTGTTGAGGATTTTTGTGTCAATGTTCATGAAGGATATTGGTCTACAGTTTTCTTTTCTTGTGGTGTTTTTACCTAGTTTTGGTATCAGGGTTATGCTGGCTTCATAGAATGAATTTTCTATGCTCTGAAATACCTAAGAAGTAGAAGTGGTGTTAACTCTTATCTGACCGTTTGGTAGAATTCTCCAGTGAAACCGTCAGGGCCAGGGCTTTTGCTTTTATTGGGAGTTTTAAAATTACCTTTTCAATCTCTTCCTTTCTTGTAGGTTTATTTAGCTGTTCTACATCTGTTTATGTTAGTTTAGGTAGGTAGTGAGTTTCTAGAAATTTGTCCATTTTCTCTGGTTTTCAAATTTGTCATAGTACATTTTTCATAGTATTCTATTATGATTCTTTTAATTTCAGTTGGGTTTGCTGTGATATGGCCCATCTCATTTCTTATTTGAGTTATTGGCTTCCTTTCTGGTTTTTCTTTAGTCAGTTTGGCCAATGTTTGCCGATTTTGGTGATCTTTTCAAAGAACCAGCTTTTGGTCTTGTTAACTCTTTCCATTGTTTTTCTATTCTCTATTTCATTTAATTCTGCTCTAATTATTATTTCCTTTTTTCTGGTGCCCAAGGGCTTCTTTCACTGCTATCTTTCTATTTGTTCGAGTTGTAGAGTTAATAATTTATTTTGGCCCTTTTTTCTTTATGGATGTGTGCATTTATTGCTAAAAGCCGACCTCTGAGCACTGTTTCTGCTGTGTCCTGAAGGTTCTGGTAGGATGTGTTTTCATTCTCATTTGATTCTGTGAATTTCTTTATTCCATCCTTAATTTCTTCTATAATCCAATCTTTTTTGAGCAAGATGTTGTTCAGTTTCCATGTGTTTGATGTTTTTTCCTTGTTTTTTCTGTTATTGATTTCTACTTTTATAGCTTTATGGTCAGAAAAGAAGCTTTGTGATATTTTGATGCTTTGGATTCTATTAAGACTTGCTTTATGGCCTAATATGCAGTCTCTTCTGGAAATGTTTCCTGTGCATTGGAAAAGAAAGTATACATGGCTGCTGTTGGGTGGAGAGTTCGGTATATATTTATGAGATCAATGTAGTTGATTGTGGCATTTAGATCTTCTGTGTCTTTAGTGAGCTTCTTTCTGGATGTTCTGTCCTTCACCAAAAGTGGTGTTTTAAAGTCTCCTACTATTATTGTGGTGCAGTCTATCTCTCTTTTCAATGCTGTTAGAGTTTGTTTTATGTATTTTGGAGCCCTGTCATTGGGTGTGTGTTTATTATAATTATATCCTCCTGGTGTGTTGACCCTTTAATCATTATATAGTGTCCTTCCTTATTCTTTGTGGTGGATTTTACTTTAAAGTCTATTTTTTCAGAGATTAATATTGTCAGTCCACTCTTTTCGAGTGTTGTTTTCTTGATATATTTTTTTTTTCCATCCTTAGGGTTTTAGTTTGTTTGTGTCTTTAAGTCAAAGGTGTGTCTCTTGTAGGCAGCATATAGATGGATCATGTTTTTTAATCAAATCTGCCACTCTCTTGTCTCTTTATTGATGCATTTATTCCATTTAAATTCATCATAATCATTGATAGGTATGAGTTTAGTTCTGTCATTTTGATTTTTTTTTAATGTTGTTGATAGTTTCTTTGTTCCACTTAATTTTCTGTGCTGAGTCATTTTTCTTTATTTTCTTTTCATCTTTTTCATTGTTGCTGATTTTGTATTTGCTGACTCTTTTATGTTTTTCTTGCTCTTAATTTTGATGTGTAGGATTGTTAATATCCTTTGTGGTTTCCTTAATATTTACCCCTATTTTTCTAAGTTTAAACCAGTCTTTTATTTCTTTATATTGCCTTGACTTCTGTTCCATATTAAAGGTCTATGACTACAGTTTTTAGTCCCTGTTTTTTGTTTTAATGTTGTTATCTTTTACATATTGACATCTCTGTTTTCCTATTTTCAGTGTTTTAGCTTTGATTTATTTATGTGACTTCCCTATCTGGGTTGATATCTGGTTGCTGTGCCCTGTGTTCTAGTCCTGGGTTGTTATCTGTTTTTACTGATTTTCTAACTGGGGGACTCCTTTTAGTATTTCTTGTAATTTTGGTTTGATTTTTTCAAATACCCTAAACTTCTCTTTATCTGGAAATACCCTAATTTTACCATCATTTTTGACAGACAGTTTTGCTGGATGTATAATTCTTGGCTGGCAATTTTTTTCCTTCAAGGCTTTATATATGCCATCCCATTGCTTTCTTGCCGGGATGGTTTCTGTTGGGTAGTCCGAGCTTAGTCTTATTGACTCCCCTTTGTGGATGACTTTTTGTTTATCCCTAGCCACTCTTAAAATTGTCTCTTTATCTTTGGTTTTGTCAAATTTGATTATAATATGTCTTGGTGACTTCCTTTTGGGATCTACCTTGTGAGGTGTTTGATTAGCATCTTGGATAGATATCTTTTCATCTTTCATGCTATCGGGGAAGTTTTCTGCCAACAAATCCTCAACAATTCTCTCTGTATTTTCTTTTACTCCCTCCCATTCTGGTACTGCAATCACTCATAGGTTATCCCTTTTGATAGATTCCCACATAATTGTTAGGGTTTTTTCATTTTAAAAAATTTTTTATCTGATTTTTCCTCAAAAAGTTGGTGTCCAGTGCTTTATGTTCAATCTCACTAATTCTTCCATTGCCTCAATTCTGCTCCTATGACTTTCTATTGAGCTGTGTAGTTCTGAAATTTTATTGTTAATCTGAATTTCTGATTGCTGTCTCTCTATGGATTCTTGCAGCCTTTTAAATTCATCATTATGCTCTTCTCTAATCTTCTTAGGTTCTATTGCTTTGTCTATATGTTCCTTGGATCTTTCTGAATTTTGCATGATCTCCTTCCTAATCTCTTGAAGAGTTCTGTATATTAATCTTTTGTATTCTACCTCCGGTAATTCTAAGAAATTATCTTCCTCCAGAAAATTTCTTGATTCTTTGTTTTGGGAGCATGGTCTGCCTCTTTGCCTCTTTATGTGATTTGATATTGACTATTGTCTCCAAGCCATCAACAAGTTATTATGTTTGTTTTATGTTTGCTTACTGTGTCCTAGCTTCTTGTTTTGTTTTGTTTTGATATGCCCAAATACGCTTCTTCTGTTAACTAGTTTGGTTACTGGCACCTTGGAAACTCTAATGTCCTGTCACCAGGTGGTTAGATCTCTTACTAGGTATGTTAGCCCAGGAGTCTGTTTATCTTTCTTATATGGATTCAGCTCAGGTGTCCAGGTAGTCAGTCAACGAGTGTGTGGTGCAGGCTCTCACCTACATTCCTAGATAGGCAGGGCTGATTGGTGTAGGCATAGGTATCTGACTGCAGTAGAGGGTCCCACTCTGAGCAAGGCAGGGGGCTGACAGCTGCTCCTGAGTGTCTGGCAGGAAACCATGTCCCTGTTCCCTACAGCATGTAGATGGGTGGATTTTGCAACCAGACTATGAGCTCCCAATGTTGTTGGCTATAAGGACTGGGAGGCATCCCTTATTCTTTGACCCTTGTTGTGGGTGGCTAGGTTGTGTAGGTGGAGCCATCAGTCATCAGGCCGTTGATGTGGTTAGGTCAAGACCCTGCTTAATAGACAGAATACTGTCAAATATCATGAACCTGCTACTTCACCATATAGCTGATAAAATTGAAGTTAGACTTCAGGTATATACCCTGTTGTCCTATGCTAACGATGGCCTACACTTCGAAATGGACCCACACAGGTCTATGCAGGGGTGAAAGGCATTCAGATTCCCTGGACTCCTTATGCCTGTGCCTAGGCAAAGGAGCTGTGCCTACCCTGAGTTCCTGTCGTAGGAGAGCTGGCAGATTATTTTTTCCTGTTTGTTAATTTGTTCCTTCTCCAAGGCCGAGAGAATGGCTCAGGGCACTTGATGGGTCCCATTTCTGGCCCAGGTGTCTTGGCAATCTCTGAAGCCATCCTGGGACCCAGTGCATAGCATGGAGGGGGCAGGTAAACGGGAGAGAGGTTTTTCCCAAAGGCGGTGTTTTTGATCCATGTGGTAGGTTAAACACATGTACTTATCTCTCGTCAATTGAGAGCCTTTTTTTACTGGTTCTGGAGATGTGAGTAGACTCTCTGCTGCTCGGTGTCTCCTGATATGGAAAATGCCTTCTGAGTGCCACTGCTTGCCTCACTGTGCATGCCAGCCTATCTGGCCTGAAGGGTGCCAACTCCTGCCAGCTCAGTTCTGGCAACTCCTTGCTGCTTCTGAACTGTCTCTCCCTCCCCCTGCCACTCAGTCCAGTTCCTCAACTTTGCCTTTGATGTTCATGGCTCCTAGATTGTCATATATAATTGATTCACTTGTTTTTTCAGGTCTCTGTTCTAAGAGGGACCACAGGGAGCATCTGACTACTCCGCTGTCTCGGCCCTGCCTCTCTCTTTCATGAGGAAACAGCTTGTGTTTTCCAAATATTGAGGCTCTAACATTTAATAACACCAGAGGAACTTCTTTAGGCTATGGCAGCTCTAGGCTTTCAGTTAATTTGGTTAACTGCTGTTAAAGAATTCATTGGTATGTTCTACTAATCTAGAGGATTGGCGATGATAAGGAGTATGCAAAAATTGAGTTATTGGAAAGATTTTGCAAATTTCTTTAATAATCTGTCCAGTAAAATGCATCCCTCTGTCACTGTGGAGTGTGGTGGGGGTACCCCAGGATGTTATGATATTCTCTAGAACCTTATTTTCAACAAAAGCGGCAGTTGCTTGGCATGTACGATAAGCTTCAACCCAATGAGAGTACATACAAATCATTACTAAGAAAAATTTATATCCCATAGAGGAAAGAAGCTAAATGAATTCTATCTGCCCTTCCAACATTGGACCAGAAGTTAAAAAATTCTCTTGGTGATGTCTTGAAGGGCTTCCTTGGATTGTGTTGTTGACATGTATGACATTGTGCACAGACTTGTTTGGCTACATAGTGGAAATTCCTCCACCAAAGTTTTTCTGTAATTAGGATCATTTTATCAACTGCATAGTGGCTTAGCAAATGAATTGTGCACAGAACAGTCATCTTTAGACTTTCTGGTATTGTAGGTTCTTGATTTGGCCCTATCCATAACTTTAGATTTTTGTCAAATTTGCATTCTTGTGATTTCCATTCATTTAATTCCTTATTAGGTGTTCATGTTTGTTTAGTGGCCAATTCATAGGGTGGAACTTACATGTTAGGGGCAGTGACTTATTCAACTCATGCATTGGTACAGGCTGAACAGTGCATTTGCAGCAGCTCTAGCAGTATGATCTGTGAAAGCATTTCTTTTAACCTCAAGAGAGCTTTATAATATATCAGTGTAAGTAGTTACAGCATATCCAGCTTGGTAAAAACCATCAAAACCCGTTGCTGTTGAGCCAGTTCCGACTCCATTAGAAGTCCTTAAATAAGACCCATCAGTAAATAAAATAGGATATGGATTATGTAAAAGAACATCTTTAAGATCAACCCTAGGAACTAACAATTGTTCAGTCTAGTCAAGGAAACTCTGGTCACGAATTCTGCCATAAAGCAAAGGTAAAAGTGTAGCAGGATTAAGTAGTCTGCTGCAACACAATTGGATGTGCAGAGAGGATAAAAGAAGAATTTCATAAGTGAGTCAGCTAACTGAGAGATGCTGAGTAAGTACAGAATTTAATAAGGATTCTACCAAATGTGGGCTGAGCACATCTACATCATTTCCCCTAACAATGTAGCAGTGGCTTCAACCAGTTTAGCAGTAGCTGCAACTGCTCTCAAGCAAGATGGATAGTTTATGGTTACAGGATCTAATTGGAGACTATAATATCCGATAGGTCTCTGATGATTTCTATGTGATTGAGTAAGGATTCCTAAGACATTTCCATTTCTTTCATGAACAAGTAATGAAAAAGCTTTGTCATAGCTAGATAGGTTTAAAGCCAGGGGATTGGGTAGAGTCGTCTTAAATTCATGGGAAGTTTCTATTTGTTTGGAAGTCCTTTGAAGAGACTCTGGGCTCTCTGTTTTAAGCAAAGCATAGAGTAGTTGAGCAATCAAAGAAATGTTTGTATTCTAGTTGCTGCAGTAGCCACAATGGCTGAAAAACCTCTAAGATTTTATTATTTTTATTTTTCAATGGATGGGTACAAATGGTTTGAAGTCTTTGTGCATTTAATTGGATCCCCTGTGGAATTAGAATATGGTCTAAATATTTAACGTGGGTCTTTAAAAATTCAAGTTTATCTTTAGAGGCTTTGTGCCCTCTAGCAGCCAAACAATTAAGTGAATATATAGAATTTTCTTCACAGTCTGAGGCATTCCTGGAACAATGTAGCAAATCATCAGCATATTGAATGAGGAAAAATTTATTTGGAAACATTAGGTCCTCTAAATCAGCTTTTAAGACTTAGGAGAAATAGCTGAGAAATTCAGTAAAGTCCTGAGGCATGATGGTTCAGGTATCTTGGCATCAGTCCCAAGTGAAGACAAATAAATATTGACTGTTGGGGTGGACCAGGATACTAAAGAGAGCACTACATAGGTCTACTGGTGGTGCAGAGTTGAAGAGCTCAGGCTGCTAACCAAAAATAATTGGCAGTTTGAATCCACAGCTGCTCCTTGGAAACCCTATGGGAGTAGTTCTACTCTGTCCAATAGGGTCTCTATGAGTAGAATTAACTCAACAACAATGGATTTTTTTTACATTGGTCTACTACAGTAAAGACCATAGTGTCGGGAGGTATTAGAGACAAAAAAAGATGAGGATCTGGAACTATAGGAAATCAGAGAATCACCAGATGATGGCCCTAAGACCTTGGACAAAGCTTCAACTCTTTCCATTAGGTTTCTTAACTGGAAGAATTGGAGTATTACATGGGCTAGTGTAAGGTATCATTAGCCCTTTATTAATTAATTTCTCAATTATAGGGCTTAATCCTTGAATTCCTCTTGTCTTAGAGGGTATTGAAAAATCCTGGAATTCATTTTCTTAGGTCAACTTGAACTTTAATTGGTTGTGCACTATGTATTATTCCCACTTTTGTGGAGGAAGAAGCCCATAAGAATTGAAACACAGAGAATAACTATAGGTGCTCTTGTTCTAAAGTAAAGGGATCCTTATCCATTGTCAAATCCTGTAAGCGACATAAGAGGTCTATTTGGGGTTTCTCCCAAAATTGTGCAGTTATTTCCCCCTTTTATCAAACATTATAGAGTAGTCCCACTTACTTAATAAATCTTGTCCTAAAAGACTGACAAGTGTAATATCATGTAAGAGGAAGGAGTGGCTTTCAGAAAAGGATCCTAAGGACACTGACACTGGCATAGATTGGGGTGTATGTTGCACAATGTTAGAGACCCCTACATGAATAGATGGATTTTGGTTCAGTCTTTGTTGAGTTTTGTAACTTATTTTTCAGTTTACACCAGTCTTTTTTCCAGTGTCAAGGTTTTTTGCAATAATGGAACACTCCAGAAGACAGTGGCTTAGGACTATTGCCTCTAAAAAGGGTTTTCAGCTGTTGGAGCTGCAAAGCCTTAATGTGATTTTGTTCCTTTGATTTATCAGAGTGGACCATCTCTTCAGCTATATTAATAAGTTTAATTATGGGACTAGTCTCTCAGGTCAGTCAATGGTGCATTACTAAGGTTGCCAATTCTGGTTTAAGACTATTGATAAACATAGAATAGAAAGCTCTTCTGGTATCTGCAAACTCTAGACCAGAGGACTCAGAAAGCCTTAGTGAGACTTTCTTTAAAGTTATACAGAAACTTATCAGGTTCTTGTTTACATTCCTGAATCCTTTCCCAATCAATTTTACAGGGGATAACCTCTGGAATTATGTCTAGTAGTTGGTTATTTTATTTTTTTATCAATAGCCTTTGATTTATCATAATAGGCTGCTGAACTGATATGGTTTTTAGGATCAATTGATTTATTGGCATCTTTACAACTGGTGAAACTAATCCAATTTTGTGCCTCTCCTGATCCAAATAGCATGTGGATTAACTATATAGATTAACCAGACTAGGTTGGTAACCTGAAATAAAATGTGGAATTCCTGTTTAAATTTTTGAGGGTCTTGGACGGTTTTTGGAAACACCATAGCTATTGCTATTAATTTGTCTTTAGACCAGGAGAGAAAATAATTACAGGGGGTTTGTTTTCTCACACTTCAACTAGTTTGACTTTAAAGGGCATCTGAGACACCATAGGAGGTTTAGTGTCAAGAGGCACATCATCATTTGCAAATGGGATTTCAGACAGACAAGGATTCTTTCCAGGATGTGGAGGGAAAGTAGGGTACAAAGATAGAGGAAGAGCAGAGGGGTCAGAAAGAGTAAACTCGTTGCCTGTCTTGTGTGTTTCCTCCTTAAGAGACTTATTAATCTTGGTTAATTTGAGTACTGTGTCTTGTAAAGAAGCGAATTTTGAACCACTGACACTTTTTTAGAAGCTTCTAAATACCAATCAAAATAGGTATCTTAAATCTTATGTTTAGTTATAAGGTTCTTTAATTTAGATTCCAGGGATACCAATTTTGCTATTCAAGTGAACTCAAAAGTGGCCCCAAGTTAGACTAAGTGTCTTTGGTCAGGGAATACCAGAGTTCTAACTACAAACATGATGGAGACCCATAAGTCTTGGATATGTAGCAGGACAAGCATGAGAGAAATCTGCAAGCTTAGATTTGGCAGAATCCATTACCACGCAAAAAGACAGCTACAAATGTCTGCAGAGAGAAACTAGAATCTGAATAAAAGGGAGCTGAGCTGCAACATAACTAGATGGAGGTCCAGATGCAAGAGGACTCACAAAATGGCCACCTAGGCTTCTCACAGAGGTGAAGAGCCTAAAGGGTTCATCGGAATCCTTCGCTCATGTCCAACGAGAGCTTTGAGGCCATAAGCTGTTGCTTCAGTCCCACTTCTGACACTAAGTAAATGGTAAAGATGAAATAGAGTTTCTGTAAAATAAAAGAAGAGTTTTATTCAGATTCAAAGATTTGCAAATCACGAATTATCAAAATTAAAGTTCAAAACAGTGTCCCAAAGAGGGAGCACAAGCACACTTCTTTTATTAGAAAATTTTACATACAAGGTGGGAAGTGAGAGGGTACATTTGATTGGTATACATTCAACATGCTCTGTAAGATTCATTGATCAAGAATTTCTGTTGGCTGGGGTACTCAAGCTTAGGCACAATTTGCTGCATTCCAGAGCTGGTTTCTTCTGTTTCCTGCAACGTTCTGGGTAGGCCACCTCAGAATGTTGAAGAACAAGTTATCTCATTCGAAAACTTGCTCATAGGTCAATACTCTAAAAAAGAAGCAGGGGCGTAGGACAAAATGGAGTCTGATTCAGATCTATCAGCCATTTTAGAAAAGCACTTCAGTTTTAGAATGCTCTTTCACAAAATACTGCAAGGAAAAAAATGCAGCCATCTTCATAACCTAGAATCTGAGTAACAATAGATCAAGATTTTGTATTAGAAGTACAAAATAGTCATATTGTCTTATATCATTGCATTTTTGAGACCACAAAGAATATTCAACAAACTCTAAACTAATTTTTTCCAATTTTTGCTTTTAAATAACATATTTATATTCATGATTTTTATTTTAATAGGGATAATATCATTATGTGACTATCAAACATTTTCAACTGAGTGACTATAAATTGTTTTCTTTAAAGCCAGCTTGAAGATGATTTTTAGTGGGTAAATAACATTTTTTCAGGTGCTTCATGCATCAAAGGGTACCCTGGAAAATATATTTTGCATGTGCAGGCATGCACCAGAGAAGATCTGAAGAGATAAGTGATAATGCATGCTGCTTATTTCAGAGCAGTCTCACTGCTTTACCAAAAATTGGAAACGGAAAGAACAATATATTTTTTTTCCCACACATCAGAAACACAAACCTACTTACAGATTTACATACAACATTAAAAGTGTTAACGTTTGTATTAATCGTGCAATACAAATTTCATAGCAAGGAAATTTATTAGTGTATACTTGCACTATGAAAATGCAAACAGCTAGAAAAATCAGTCTCTCAGCTGGGAAAAAAAGCGACTGAATAATACTGCCTGTGACCAAAAACTTACAATTTATTTCTGTTCTTGAGGTGTGTGAAACTGTCCAATTTTCCCCCAGCAGTTCATAGGAAATGCTTTCAATCTAGACTTTCACAGCTCCTTGAATTTTGAAAACCCCACCAGCACTTAAGCAGGTTGCTGTCAAGCTTTCCAAATATTTATAAAGCTGTGAACCTTGTAGTAAAAGTTTAAGCTTGTATGCTGTTTAAAGTGGAATTTGTTTGTATCAAGAGGAATAAAACAGTAATATATAGCTCAAAATGTTGAGTCAAAATATATTAAAATTCAGTTTTGACATTGAAAGAACCAAAGCTTTTATAAATCAAATGCAAGAATTCTTGTTCTTCAATTCAGCTTTGCAAATTAAAACAATAGTTTTATATTTATGATTAGAAACATTGAACAATAAAGCTGGATATGGACTTTAGAATTGGTACCTACCATTCATATTTATACTTTAAGCAGTTAAAACAAAAACAAAATAAAAAACAAATTGGATTTAAATTAGTGAGCTTTATTTACTTGTAACAAGGAATGGTGATTTCCTGAAATATTAAAAACTATGTATCTTTAGATTTTAATATAGTAACCATAAAATAAGCTGTATCTATCAAAATCATATTGTTATATTTGAGAGTTCAATTAAAAAGCTTAGCAGATTTAATTGAATTAAGTATTTGTATAAACCAGGCAAAAGGAATTTGATGAGCTCAAGTAGTAAAGTAAAATGCAGAGCTGAGCTATCTATCTTGCCTAAAAGTTGAAAGCATAACTTTCATCTATATGTTTCTTTGTGGTTCAAAAATTATTTATTGAAACTCTATCATCTTGATTTTTAATAACAATTGTTATTTTGCAAATTAATAATTTTAACATAACAGGTTCATTTCTTAGAATATATTTTATGGACCCAAGTATGTTTGTGCTATATAATTTTAGATGCCTTAATGTTCTTTTAATGTAAAATCAATTTAGTAAATTTTCAATTTAGCAGAATCTCATACCTTCCTTCCTGGATTTAATTAAGGATTTATTTTTATGATTAAACAAATTTGCTGGCCAATTTCCAAATTAAAAAACTAACACTCTTTAAAATATATTTTTTCATTAAAATATGAATATATTCATATACTAGACTTAATTTAATATGTAAATCATATAATATATATAATTATATATTTTTCTAAAGAAATATAGTTATTGATATTAAGAAGATAAACATCAGGGATCTTTTAAATTTAGACCCTTTCTGTACATGTAGGATCAATTATAATTTCTTGTTCATATCAACTAAGTTCTTTTACCTTCTCTATGTGTTGTTAAATATAATAGATTTTACACAATTAAGAATAAGTATTAATAATTATTGTTATTTCTCATATTTATACTCTGGAAAAGTATCTGTTAATTATTTGGTAATCTGTCAATGTCATTATGTGGAAGGTTATATATTATTTATCTAGATAATTAATTATTATTTATATTTAACTTTTTTTCTTATCATGATATAGAAAACACATTATAAAAATTAATTCTAATGTTCTCAGTGTTGTCTGCCTGAAAGCTAAAGCATCAAAAGCACTTGCTTAGTACCTGCACGAAAACGTGCACACCCCACTGTATTTTATGGTAGATATTCTTTCTTCAGTATTTTCACTGTTTTAGCTGAAGTGTCTAGTTCTCCCTTCATGCCTTTTGGTAATGCTTTGGTATTACAATATTTAAGTTCATGGAGCTTATCTGTTCATGTTAAAATATGAGTGTGAAAATATATTTTTTGGAATATATAGCTCTAAAAGTAAAAAAAAATAAAAGGGATATTTTAATAAATCCAACTTGTTATATTTGAGAAGGTTCATGTAACTTCTGAATTTCTAACTTTTATAAATAAGGAAACAATTGATATTGTATGCATTAATGATAAGAAATGCACAATTTGATATACTGATACATGATAGTGAAACATATCAGTTTTGACAAATATATTTTATATTATATAATTATTTTTAAATATATTAAGTATAATCTGTAACATCTATTTTAGTTACAACTTAATGTGCTTCTCTACTAAATTCAGACAATTTGATAAACTAAAAATATATTTGTTTTAATAATAATTGTTTTAGATATTATAATAATATATATCCTGATGGGTTTTAACTAAACCAATTTAGGTAGTCTAGTAGACTTAATAATGGTCCTCAAAATATATCCACCTAAATCCCTGATATCTGTGAATATGCTACCTTGTATGGAAAAATGACTTTTTCAGCTGTGTATAAGTTACAGTTTGTAAGATGGGGAAATAATCCTGGATAATCTATGTCGGGCAATATAGTCACAAGGATCCTTATGGGGGGAGGAAGAATTGTCACAGTCAGGCAGATTGGAAGACATTATACTGACGATGGCTGTGAACATGGAGGATGGGGCCATGAGCCAAGAAATGCAAGTAGACTCCAGAAGCTAGAAAAGAAAACATATTATCTCCTACAGGAGAGATGCCACCTTGTTGACACCTTGATTTAGCCCACTGAGACTTATGTTGTACTTCGACTTCAAGGGCTATAAGATAATTAATTTGTGTTTTTTTGCATGTTTGTTTTGTTTTAAAGCCACTAAGTTTGAGGTAATTTGTTACAGCAGCAATAGGAATCTAAGATAGGTATCTTATTCTTTCTGAAATAGTAAAAATAAACTTCAAATAATAAGTTGGATGAAGTCACTAAAAAAAAATGAATAAACATAAATCAGCAACAACAGGCTTGGAGAGATGAGAATCCATAGTTACTATGATACTTCATTTCAAATTTACAGGTCTCACAACAACCAAAAATTATCAAATATGCAAAGGAAAAAAATTTATAACATATATGCAGAGAAAAAAGAAAAGAAAACTATAATAAGAACTACTTAAAGAAGATCCATATCTTAGGTTTAGCAGGCCGATTTTAAAATAGTTATTACAAATATGTTCAAAGAACTAAAGGAAACCATGTGTATAGAACAAAGAGAAATAGGGTGATAATAACTTAACAAATAGAAAATATCAATAAAGCAATACAAATATTTAAAAAATGGAAATTCTGGAAATAATAAGTAAAGTTACTGAAATAAGAAATTTATTAGAAGAGGACAATATGAGCTATGAAAATAATCAATCAGAAAGCTTGAGAAAAAGACCAATTTGAGTATGTGAACTCAAGGACAAAAAGAAAAAAATTAACAGAAATTTAGAGAAATGTGTGGCACCATTAAGTACATCAATACATACATAATGGGACTGACAGAAGGATAGGAAACAGAGAAAGTGACATAAAAATTTATTTGAAGAAATTATGGCTGATTATCTTCTCAAATTTGATGAAAAACCTCACGTCAAGGAACCTAATCAGGCCCCAAGTAGGACAAACAAAAACAGTGCTACTTGGGGACGAGATAGTTAAACTGTTGAAAGCCAAATATGAGGATAAAATCTGTAAACAATAAAGAAAAATAACTCATCAATAAAATGGAACCCCAATAAGATAAATAGCTGACTTCTCATTATGAACAATGGGGCCCAGAAGGCAGTAGAATGACATATTCAAAGTACCGAAAGAAAAATGAATAAATAAATAGACAGATAAACAAATAAATAAATAAATAAAACAAAAAGTCAATCAACCTACGACACTACATCCAGCAACACTAGCTTTCAAAAAATAAATGTGTGATGAAAACACTTCATACAAAGAAAAAATTAATTTGTGGCTAGAAGGCTAACTTCACTGTAAATACTGAAGACCCCTCTTCATGCTGAAAGAAAGTGATACCAGACAGTAATTTGAATCCATATGAAAATGTAAAGAACACCAGTAAAGATAATTTTGTTGGTTATTATAAAAGGGGCCTTCGGTGGTACAAATGCGTAAGTGCTTGACTACTAACTAAAAGGTTGATGGTGTGAACCCACACAGAGGTGCATTGGAAGACAGGCCTGGTGATCTGCTTCTGAAAGCCCACAGCCTTGAAAACCCTATGGAGCAGTTCTACTTTGCACATATGCAATAGACCTGAGCTGGAATTGATTCCACAGCAACTATCCACAACAACAACTACAATTATAAAAGGCAGCCTAATTAAACTTTTATTCTCCTTTCTTCTGTTAATGGATTTAATACAATAAAACATTGCATAGAATGGTATCCATGAAAATTTTATTATTGCAGAATGGATTAAAAAAAAAAAAGAGATTCAACTATTAGCTGTTGGATACACACCTTAGACCCAAGGACACAAATAGGTTGAAATTGAAAGGATGAAAAAAAATATTTCCTGCTGATAATAAATAATTCAGAGCTGGGGTGGCAATCTTAATATCACACATGGTAGACTTTAAGACAAAATCTCTTAGATAAAGATGGACTTTATATAGTGATGAAAGGTTCAATTTATCAATGAGCTTTAACAATCATACGTACAGATAGATAAATTTATGTGCATATGTGCATGTGTGTGTGTGCTTCCAATATCGAAGCATCTAAATACATAAAGCAAACATTGATAGAACTGAAATGAGAAATAGATACAGTAATAGTTGGTTAGTTCAATACACCATTTTCAATACTGGGCAGAACATCTAGAAAGAAGAGCAACAAGGAAACAGAAGACCTGAATGACCTATAGACCAACCAGACTTAATAGACATATATAGAACACTTTACCAAATCATGGCACTGTATACATTCTACTCCAGTGTACATGGATCATTCTCCAGGATAAACCACATTTTAGACCACAAATTAAGTCTCAATAAATTTAAAAACATTGAAATCATATAAAGTATTTTCTCTGACCACAACAGAATGAAGCTAAGAATAAGTAACAGAAAACAAAAACTAAAAAAATACACTAATATATGGAAGTTAACAACAGACTATTAGACTACCAACGGGGCAAGAAAGAAATCACAATTTTCTTAGAATCAAATAAAAATGAAAGCACAGTATACCAAAACCTATGGGATGCAATGAAAGCAGTACACATAGGGAAACTTACAGCAATATATGCCTTCATGAAAGAAGAAAGAACCATCAACACACAAACCCTAGAAGATAAGCTAGATAACTGGGATCTTCTAAAAATCAAACACCTATGAACTTCAAAAGACTTCACCAAAAGAGTAAAAAGAGAACCTACAGACTGGGAAAAAATTTTTGGACAGTACAAGTCAGACAAAGGTCTAATCTCCGTAATCTACAAGAAAACCCAAAACCTCTACAACAAAAAGACAAATAATATTATTAAAAAATGGACAAAGGAAATGAACAGACACTTCGCCAAAGAAGACATTCAACTGGCCAACAGACACATGAGGAAATGCTCGGGATCACTAGCCATTAGAGAAATCAAGTTAAAACCACAATGAGATACCCTCTCACCCTGGCATTACTGGCACAAATCAAAAACACTGGGAATAACACATGTTGGAGACACTGCAGGGAGATCGGAACACTTATGCACTGCTGGTGGGAATGCAAAATGGTACAACTATTTTGGAAAATGATATGGTGCTTCCTTAGAAAGCTAAAAATAGAAATACCATATGATCCAGCAATCCCACTCCTAGGAATATATCCTAGAGAAATAAGAGTTGTCACTCGAATAGACATGCACGCCCATGTTCATGGCAACATTGTTCACAATAGCAAAAAAGATGGAAACAACCTAGATGCCCATCAACAGATGAATGGATAAACAAACTATGATACATACACACAATGGAGTACTACTTAACGATAAAGAACAATGATGAATCTGTGAAGTATCTCATAACATGGGTGAAACTGGAGGACATTATGCTGAGTGAAATTAGTCAATCACAAAAGGACAAATATTGTATGAGACCTCTATTTTAAAAACTCATGAAAAAGTTTACACATAAAAAGTAACAATCTTTTTGGTTACCAGGGATGGGAGGGGTGGGCAGAAATACTCAATAGACAATAGATAAGTGGTATCTTTGTTGAAGGGTGAGACAGTACCCAATACTGGGGAAGCCAGCACAACGTGTACAAGGAATGGTCATGGAAGCTCCATAGACACATCCAAACTCCCTGAGAGATTGAATTGCTGGGTGGAGGGCTTTGGGGACCATGGTCTAGGGGAACATCTAACTCAATTGGCATAAAACAGTTTATAAAGACAGTGTTCTACACTCTGCCTTGGTGAGTAGCATCTGGGGTTTAAAAGCCTGTGAGCAGCCATCTAAGATACTCCACTGGTCTCACCACTTCGGGACCAAGGGAGAATGAAGAGAACAGGATACAAGGAAATGACTAGTCCAAAGGACTAATGGACCACAGCTACCAAGGCCTCCACTGGACTGAGTCCAGTACAGCTGGATGGTGCCCGGCTACCACCACTCATTGCTCTGACCAGGATCACAACAGAGGGTTCTAGACAGAGCTGCAGAAGGATGTAGAACAAAATTCTAACACACAAAAAAAAAAGACCAGATTTACGTGCTTGAAAGAGACTGGTGAAACCCTGAGAGTCTGGCCCCCAGACAGCCTTTTAGCTCCGTGGTGAAGTTACTTTCAAGGTTCACCGTTCAGCCAGGGATTGGACAGCCCCATAAAACAAAATGAGACTAATGAGGCACAGCAGTCCAGGGACAAGGACTAGAAGGCAGAAGGGGACAAAAAAGCTGGTGATAGGTAACCCAAGGTTGAGTAAGGACAGTGTTGACATGTAGTGGGGTAGTTAACCATTGTCATAGGGCAACATGTGTACTAACTGTTTAATGAGAAACTATTTTATTCTGTAAACCTTTATCTAAAGTGAGAACAGCAGCACAACTGGAAGAACGTAATCGATGTCATTGAATTGTGTGTGTAGAAATTTTTGAAATGGTGTATCTTTGGCTATGTATATTTTCACCAAAAAAAAAGGTCAAGAAGGGAGAGGGTTGACATGTCTTGAGGTTGTTAACCAGTGTCATAAAACAATATGTGTACTACTGTTTAATGAGAAACTATTTGTTCTGTAAACCTTCACCTAAAGTACAATTAAAAAAAAAAAAAGAAGAAGAAAGATCTCAAATCAACAGCCTAACTCTACAACTTGAGGAACTAGAAGGAGAAGAGCAAACTAGACTGAAACCTACCAGAAGAAAATCCCAGAGAGTCTGCAAGACAAACTTCTAGAGCTAATAGAGGGACTCAGTAAAATTTCAAGGCTACAAAATCAACAAACAAAAATCAGTTTTCCATACATACACCAACCATAGAAATCTGAAAAAAAGATTAAGAAAATAATTCCATTTACAATACCTAGGAATAAATTTAACCAGGGATGTGAAAGACTCATACAATAAAGTTGTAAAACACTGCTGAAAGAAATTTAAGAAGACTTAAGTGAATGTAAAGATATTCCATGTTCATGGGTTAGAATTCTTAATATTGTTAAGATGTCAGTACTACCCAAAGACAGCTATAGATTCCTCAATGAAAATTCCAACAGCCTTCTTAACAGAAATGGAAGAAACAATCCTCAACTTAATATACAATGGCAACAGGCCCTGAATAGCTAACGTAATGTTGAAAGAGAAGAGCAAAGTAGGACTCATACTTGCTGGTTTTAAAACATAGTATAAATCACATTGAATAAGGGTAAGGATGCAAAGTCAATTGATGTAATTGCCGTCAAGAAGTTGTACATCTGTAAAAAGTTGAATTGGCAAAGTTTGTGTGATAGATACATTTATAACACTCAAAAAAAAAAAGAAAGAAAGAAAGAGTAGCTGCCGAGGCTCATTATGTACAACCAAAAACCTCATGGAATTTGGTTCCTTGGCTTGGAGGTTTACGGTCATGTTTTTATGACACAACCCAGTTAACTGACGTAATATCATAATAAGTGCTTCTGTTTTACCTCCTCGTTCATTGCATAGTGTCTAGGGTATTAAAAGCTTGCAATCAGTCATCTAAGGTGTCACAATTGGTCTCTATTTTTCTGCAGAAACAGAGGAAGAAAGAGAGTCTATAATAGGAGGAGGAAATGGAGTGTGTGGCTAATTGCCTACATAAACAATGGCCCCCTTTGCCATGGGACAAGAACTGGATGGTGCCCAGCTACCAATACTGAACGTTTTGATCAAAGATTCTATAGAAGAATCCTGATCAAATGGGGAAAAACGCAGTAAAATTTCAAATTTTCATGGAATTCAGACTTTCTGGAGCCAAGGAGGTTGTATGAACTCCTGAAATTATTGCCTTGAGATAAGTTTTAAACCTTAAACCAAAAAGATCCCCTGAAGCTTTCTTAAAAGCAAACAATGGTTTAGCTTAATAGTAAAGAATGTCTGTCTTGAGCATTGTGCTCTTTTAAGATCTATCTATATGGAATCAAATTAACAACAGAAACTAGAAAGTTTACCTAGGAAACTTAGAGAGCAGTGTATATTCTCATCAACAACAACAAAATTATTAAAAAAGAACATAAAAATTTGTATTGTTTAGCCTGTAAGATGAAATACATTGACAATAACACTACAAAGTGGGAGATGTGGATAAAAGTATTTTGAAGAAAGAAGATTACTCTACATGAGAGTCAAATCCACAGGAAAATTGATATATGATATATATATATCTTTGAATCTTTAGTAAATATTTCTGTTTAAATAAATTCACTAGAGATTCATTCTTTCTTTCTCTTATCTTACCTGTAATATAAGACTGAAAATAAGACTTTACATTTGATAAAGATAATAAATTCTATGAGAATATATTGAAATGATTTTACTTATACAGAAATAACTAATTAAAAAATCTGTCATATAATTTTGAAAATAATAATTATAGCTTCCAAATATGAAATAATTAAATTCATCATTTCAAGTGAATGTAGATCTCAGATATTAGAGCATTTTGATCCATAACTTTTGTAAAAAAAATATAATCTATTAACTACGTACATCAACTCTAGTCCTCTGGATATCAGTACATTGTTTACTATCCAAGAACTGGATGCTTCTTTCATTTTAATACTGAAATTGGGGGTTTTCAATATTTCTTGGAAGCTTTAAAATAGTTTCACTTGACTTACAATTCTCTGTTTAGTATGAATGTGTGTTTGGTGAATTATAGTTTAAAAAACATCTTGTGCTCCATGGAGGAGTACAAATGGATAAATATGAAGTAATAATAATAACTGATCTGATCATGTGATGAGCTAGGGTGTATTAACTACCGACTAGTTATGAAACAAAGAGCCCTGGTGGTGCAATGGTTAAGCACTTAACTGCTAACTAAAAGGTTGTGGTTGAAACCCACCAGCTGCTTTGCAGGAGAAAACACTTGGAGATCTGCTCCCATAAATATTTCCGTTTAGGAGATCTTACGGAGAAGTTCTACTCTGTGATACAGGTTTTCTATGAGTCTGAATCAACCTGACGGCACATAACAACAACAACAATAATTAAACACTCATTCAAAGAAATATTAGTCTCTTAGGCACCAACATTCATTTATAGAATTTCTTAATTCATGACAACTCTAAGCACTCTTATGAATTAGAAGTTCAAGGCTTAAAAATTAAAAAAAAAAAATAGAACTTCCTATCTTTTCCTTTTTTCCTTACTGCATATTTTTTCTAGGTTCTTCTTCGGTTTACACAAAAAATTAGTATTTTCTCTGATCCTTTGACAACCTGCTTCATTTTAGTTCCTGTGAAAATGTATATTAGCCTCCATGATACTCTCCCTTCCCCCTCTTTTTTTCCTTTGACAATGAATTTAGCTCCTGATTATGGTCAGAACATCTCAAAGCATTTATATACAAGCATCTGGTATAATTTTATAATTAGAAACTTATAAATTATATAATGTAATTATGATCACTGAGCAAATATTCCTCGAAGCTGGACTATCAGAAGAAGAAAGGGGCGTCAGGATTGGAGGAAGACTCATTAACAACCCGCGTTATGCAGATGACACAACCTTGCTTGCTGAAAGTGAAGAGGACTTGAAGCACTTACTGGTGAAGATCAAAGATCACAGCCTTCAGTATGGAATGCACATCAACATAAAACAAAACTCCTCACAACTGGACCAACAAGCAACATCATGATAAATGGCAAAAAGATTGAAGTTGTCAAGGATTTCATTTTACTCGGATCCACAATCAATACCCATGGAAGCAGCAACCAAGAAATCAAACAACACATTGAATTGGACAAATCTGCTGCAAAAGACCTCTTTAAAGTGTTGAAAAGCAAAGATATCACCTTGAAGACTAAGGAGCGCCTGACCCAAGCGATGATATTTTCAATCTCATCATATGCATGCAAAACCTGGACAATGAATAAGGAAGACCAAAGAAGAATTGACGCCTTTGAATTGTGCTGTTGGCGAAGAATATTGAATATACCATAGACTGCCAAAAGAATGAACAAATCTGTCTTGGAAGAAGTACAACCAGGATGCTCCTTAGAAGCAAGGATGGCAAGACTATGTCTCACATACCTTGGACATGTTGTTAGGAGGGATCAGTCCCTGGAGAAGGACATCAAGCTTGGTAAAGTAAGAGGAAGACCCTCAACGAGATGGATTGACACAGTGGCTGCAGCAAAGGGCTCAAGCATAACAACAATTGTGAGCATGGCACAGGACAGGGCAGTGTTTCGTTCTGTACTGCATAGGGTTGCTATGAATCAGAACCAACTTGACAGCACCTAACAACAACAACAATGATTATGATCTATATATTATGTCTATCTGTATTACTTTGAGGTATATTTAACTACTTCTAAAATTATTTACAAATTAATAAAGATTGCTTACTTGTTGTAAAATTTAAATATGAAGTGTATGTTATTGGATAAATATAGATAGTTTCCTTCAATTAAGTATATAATGCATACATTAATTTTGTTTTATTTTTAAATTCATGGAAGCATAATGCATATCTGTTGCTTTTATTTTAATTTTAGTAATATCTCAGAAAACTTTCTTCCTTAATATATAAAATTATAATTTTGTAAAATACAATTTTCAATTGTGCATAGATACACAAAAATATATTATTGTAAGTATATCACAAGAAATATTGCTAGAAGCAGAATTGTTGAATTAAAGGATACAAGCATTTTTTTTTCCATTTTGATAAGAATATTCATATACTTATTCCAAAAGCTGTGTAGATTTTTATTCCCACTACTGGTACAATGGTTAAGCATTTGACTGCTAACCAAAAGGTCAGCAGTTCGAAACCACCAGCCACTCTTAGAAACTCTATGGGGCAGTTCTATTCTGTCCTATAGGGTCACTATGAATCTGAATGGACTCGATGGCAATGGGAACTGATTGCATGAGAATGGTTTTCTTATACAGTCCCTAAAATCAGATATTCTAAAACTTTTAATTTGTATCAATCTGATGATCAAAAATATATTATTTAATCATTTCAACTATACTTTCTGATTATTACTGAAGTTAATTTTTAAAAATATGTTTATATTTAAATACGTTGAATCTGCTACTTAGTTGCTGGTTATCCCTGGACAGGCCACATAATGTCTGTGAGCTCTAATTTCACCATTGGTATAGTGGCAGTAAAGTGGATTTTGAAATCATCAACCCTTCCTTAGAAATCAGTAAGATCAGGCAAGTGTCAGGGTTATAGAAGACACCCTGAGTTCTTGGTGACAATGGTTCTTATTCGGTATAATTGGGAGAGGCTGAGCCACTAGATGCAAGGTAGTTCTGAGACTCATAAAAAAATAAAATAGATAAAAGGAACACAACTATGAGTTGCTAATTATTTAAACTAGGGCAGTGTCAATAAAAAAGAAGAGCAAGGAAGAAAGTCACAACTTAATGGGGTGGTTAGCTGGTTGAAATAACATTTTACTCTTACCGATATATGATAATAAAGAAATTCATGAAAACTTCATTGATGGAAACTAGATCTTCTAGGCAGTAGCTCTAAAAACTACATTGTACTTAGTGATCTTGCTTGAATGATTACATCTGGTATTTTAATAACATTACTTTAAAATAGTTTTAGATTTTATATCTCATAAGCTCCTAATTGTCCATTATAAAATCATGAAGGAATAGGATATTAAATGAATATGACATTCTCACAATATGAGCAGGTACGGGACATTTTGTTTTATTAGTTTCAAACTCTGTAAGATTATTTCTCTGATTTCTAGCTCCTGCCAGTAATGTATGTTGTGATACTAATAAGTTAAAATTTACTTGAGCTGATTTTATAGAATTGAATCAGAAATTTAATGATGTTAATCTTTGCTAAGAAAATGCATAGTAAAAAAGAATATTCTGCCAGTTTTCCCACCTGTCAAACACTAGAATAAAGGCCTAATTATTCTGTAAGATTGAGAAGAGTTAACTGATTTAAGATTTAAAAATCTAAATATTCAAAAAAAAATAGATATATTTATCTGAACAGTAATTGGGTTAAAGAAGTATGTAAATGTCTTCGTCTTAGAGAGGTTGATAAAAACCTGAGCTATAATGCGGTTGCCAAAAATCTAAATAAACTTTATTATTACATAATAAAACAGCTCAGCTTGAAAACTGGTCAGTTTATTGATTTTACTGGCAAGGGATTTGAATGTATTTTCTTTGTTTGCTGTTAATTTCTTACTTTATGAAACCAATCTGTTTCTGCCAATAGAGAATTAAATATAAGAATATTATTATAATCAGACATAAAATGAAGTGTGGGCTTTTGGTGTGTTTATGATAAATTGCAAAAACAGCTCTTCTATACTCCTTTTCAAGTGCAGAAGTTATGAATGTAGACTATTTTGCAACTATTGTGATTTTTCTAGGTAATACAATTTCTTCAAAATGAGTGAAACTTAATTTCACTCTCAGTTAAATTTCAGAGTCTAAAACTCATAGGTTCAATCTGGTCATGTTTTTTACTTTTGCAATTTAAAACGATCAAAATAAAGTCATACATCATATTACAAGAAGCATTATTCTCTGTACTTGCACACGAAATGGAGCAGGTGTGCGGAGAGAAGCTGTACAAATACATTTGTAGCTAGTGGTTTTCTAAAGGAGCCTTGGTGGTGCAGTGAGTAAAGCAATCAACTGTTAACCAAAAGGTTGGTGGTTCAAAACCACCAGGGGCTCTGCGGGAGAAAGACGTGGTGGTCTGCTTCCATAAAGATTTACAGCCTTGGAAACTCTATGTGGTTGCTATGAGTTGGAAATGACTCCATGGCAGTGAGTTTGTTTGTTACTTTTGGTTCAGTAGTGTTCTGGTAAATGTTTAACAACCAGCTCTCAGAGAAAAAAATGTCCTAATTTACAGAAATTGCCCATTTCAAACTACTAACACGATGTAACTGAACACAGAGTTGGGAAGAAATGTGCAGTAGCACATCATTATATTATACGTCCACCAAACAGATATACTAGATGTAAATAAACTGAAGTTCAGAGATAAAAACAAAATGTAGTAAAATAATAGGAAGTGATGAGTTTTGAGTACTTATTACGTTTGTCTTTAATATAATTTATTTAATTTTAAATTTATAACGTAATTGTTAATAATGGCTTTATTTAAACTGAGTCAGAGAATTCCTAGTAATTTAATTATCAGTCCTTTGAGGGCGTGTATGGACCATTTCAACACATTGTTGTCTAATCACAGTTTTTCAAGAGCCAATGTGATAAAAGACTCTTATTACTTTAGTGATTGCATTTGATTCTTCAAAAAAAAATCTAGGCCAACAAACAGAAGAAACTTTAAACTAATATTTCATAATTCTTTGGCAATACTATCATTTAAAAGTTTTAAATACCCAGGAGATGTACACACAATTATCTTCAGACGGATGAGATTTTGTTTTTCCAACAAGGATTTCTGCCTAATCCAGATAGAATTTTATTAGATTGTTACATTATATTGAATTTTTAAACTTGTGAATTCATGTACCTATATTTACACAAACACATTCAAGACTGATCAACTGAATGATAAAGAATGAGAAAGAAAGGAATCCAGAATTAACTGTAAAGTTATTTATCAAAGTAACTGGAGGATGATTCCAGTAATCAGGATAGGTAACAATGTGTTCACTAAAACATATTTTCTTTTCCTACTGGCCATAAGATTACACTACTCCTCCAGTCTTCCTTGTATGGCTGACTTTTGACTACTAGGATTTGGGCAAAAAAATGAAATATGCCACCTCTAAGCCTTACCTAAGGAGGATTGGTTGCACAGTGGTAAACCGTTCAGTTGCTAACTGAAAGTTCTACAGTTTAAACCCACCAGCCGCTCTGCAGCAGACTATTTCAGTAAAGATTTACAGCCTTGGAAACTGTGTGGGGCAGTTCTGTTCTGTCCTGTATGGTCTCTAGGAGTTGGAATTGGCTCGATGGCAAAAGGTTTTTTTTTGATTTAGACCTTACCTAGAAGGCATGGTGGTGTAGTAGGTTAAATATTGGGCTGCTAACCAAAAGGTCAGCGGTTTGAACCCACTAGCCGCTGGATGGGAGAAAGATGTGGCAGGCAACTTCTGTAAGAATTTACAGTCTTGGAAACCCTATGGGGCAGTTCTACTCTCTGCTTACAGGGTCTCTTTGAGTCGGAATCAGCTCCATGGCAATGGGTTGGGTTTGTTGTTGTTTGGTGCCATTGAGGTGGTTCTGACACATAGTGACCCTACGTACAAAACAAGTAAACACTGCCTAGCTCTATGCCATCTTCACAGCCGTTGCTATGTTTGAGCCCATTGTTGCAGCCACTTGTCAATCCATCTCATTGAAGGTCTTCCTCTTTTTTGTTGACTGTCTACTTTACCAAGCCTGATGTCCTTCTCCAGAGACTGATCTCGCCTGATTACATGTCCAAAGTACATGAGACAAAGTCTCACCATTCTCGCTTATAAGGAGCTACTGGCTGTACCTCCGAAACAAATGTGTTTGTTCTTCTGGCAGTCCACAGTATATTCAATATTCTTTCAAACACTATACTTCAAAGCCATCAATTCTTCAGTCTTCCTTATTCATTGTCCAGTTTTTTCATGCATATAAGGTGATTGAAACTACCATGGCTTGGGTCTGGTACACCTTCGTCCTCAAAGTGACATCTTTGCATTTTAACACTTCAAAGAGGTCTTTTGCAGCAGATTTGCCCAATGTAATACAACTTTTGATTGCTTGACTGTTGTTTCCATGGGTGTTGATTGTGGATCCAAGTAAAATGGAGTCCTTGACAACTTCAATATTTTCTCCATTTATCATGATGCTGCATATTAATACAGTTGTACGGATTTTGGTTTTATGTTGAGGTGTAATCCATACTGAAGGCTACAGCGTCTGATCTTCATCAGTAAGTGCTTCAAGTCTTCTTCACTTTCAGCAAGCAGTGTTGTGTCATCTGCTATTGAGTCTTCCACCAGTTCTGATGCCTCATTCTTCGTCATATAGTCCAGCTTCTCAGAATAATTTGCTCAGCATACAGATTGAAACAGTATGGTGAAAGGATACAACTCTAATAATGCACATCTATCCTGATTTTAGACCTTACCACAAAAAAAAAAAAAAAAATGTAGCCTTCAAGTCGATTCCTACTCATAGAGACCCCATAGGACAGAGTAGAACTGCCCCACAGAGTTTCCAAGGCACGCCTGGTGGATTCAAACTGCTGACGTTTTGGTTAGCAGCCGTAGCACTTAACCACTATGCCACCAAACCTCACAGTATCCCCTTATTCTGTTTGATTGACTGCCTGTTGGTCTGTGTACAGGATCCACATGAGCACAATTAACTGTTCTGGCATTACCATTCTTTACAATGTTATCTATAATTTGTTATGATCCATACAGTTGGATGTCTTTGCATCATCAATAAAACACGGGTAAGAATCTTTCTGGTATTCTCTGCTTTCAGCCAAGATCCATCTGACATCTGCAATGATATCTCTCATTCTGCAGTTGGCCTCTGGTCTTGTTATAACTGATGATACTGAGCTTCTCCATAATCTCTTTCCACAGATGGAGTCCATTTGATTCCTGTGTATTCCATCCAGCGATGTCCACATGTATAGTTGCTGTTTATATTGTTGAAAAAAGGTATTTGCAAAGAATAAGTTGTTGGTCTTGCAAAATTCTATCATGTGATCTCTGGGGTCATTTCTGTCAGGAAGGTCATATTTTCCAACTACTGATCCTTATTCTTTATTTCCTACTCTCACATTCCAATCACCAATAATTATCAATGCATCTTGTTTACATGTTTGATCAATTTCAGACTGCAAAAATTGGTAAAAATCTCCAGTTTCTTACATTGAAATTGTTTTTTTAGGCCTTACCTTTTAACAAATATGTGTGTGTGTGTGCTTTTGAAAGTACTAAAAAAAACAGAATCACATTTTTGCATTCAACATTAAAGCACTTGAAGAAACAGTCCACAAAATACCTCATTTTGTCAAAATATTGGATATCAATTGTATATAAATTAAACATAATATCTTCTTATTTTCAACCACCAAGGCATTTTCCTCCTGTATCATTAATGTTGCAATTATTCTTGAACTTTTCCTGTATACTATTTTGTTTACCTGACAAAATCAGAGATTTTTTTTTCACTTTATTTCTACTGTGGAATCTACTATTATCTAATTCATAGAAAAAATTTCAATAAATGAATACTTATTCATGGATTTGACTTCTAAGAGAAAGAGCTTAAACCAAAACCCAAAGACCTAGATGCTACTAGTGGCTCTAACACATACTAGCTGTGAAATGGAGCAAATTATCCAATCTCCCTAATCAGATTCCTTATTTTATAAATATTATTAAAATTGAAAATCTCAGAAATTACATTTGAGTAACCAGTGAGATAATCCCAGGGAAAATATATGGCTGTAAAGTGTTAATGTAAGTGTCATTATGATTATTTTAATAACAAATATTCTTATTTCAAGTTTAAATGGTGCAAAAGGTTAATGCTGAACTGCTAACCGAAAGGTTAGAGGTTTAAGTCACCAGAGTCACCTCAGATAAAAGACCTGACAATCTACTTCCAAAGAATCAGCCATTGGAACCCTGTGGAGCACAGATTTATTCTGACACAAGTGGGGCCGCTATGAATAGGAGTCAACTTAATGGCAAAAGGTATAAAGAACATTGAATTAGATTTTCTAAGACTAATCACTTAAAAATGTTTAGTCCTCAACAAGAAATATAACCAGCAGTTTCACTAATGAGTACTGTAGTTTAGTTACAAAAATAACTTTAAAAATCTAAATCTATCTTTCTAAGAACTTTTTTAGCAAGTTGCTACCTTTCAAATTTTCAGGACACATATACATATATGTCTGTATATAACAGTTAATTCTGTTTTGGGTTTTGTTAAGTTATTCTTTATTAGGTGATATTTGTTGTCACTGTTAGAGGTATAATGAACATGAAACTAATGATTATTTTAGCTTACGTCTCTAAAGAGGAAGTTTTTGAGAAGTTCAATATGTATACATTTTTACAATTATGTTTCATTAACTTGTATTAGAACTAAGATCATTGTTATGTATACAAATTTGTATTTTAGTACATGTTCTTGTGACATCCTAGGAAGTGTAGAAATTATTAAATTGTATTGCTTTTTATTTTTATTACTGTTATTTTATAATTCTTATTTTAAAAAAAGAATATGATCACTTAAAAATTAATGAAGTTGAAAACTGAATATAGCCAACTGTCTCTATGAACTCTTTCTATTGATTTCTATTTTTAAACATCTATCCTGATCTTTTAAAGATTACTCCCTTAGGAGACAATTTGATAGGTGCTTTGCACAGGAGTTATGGGTACCACCAAAAGTTATATTTTGGAATCAGATAGGCTGTGTCACCCTCACTCCTATCTATGTGCCCCTGGCCAAATCACTTAATCTTTTAAAGCTCTCAGTTTCCTCAGGTGTGATAAGAATAAACTCATCCACCTTAGTGAATAAATGAAATAATGTAGTTAAATACTTATTACTCATATATTATATTTAGTTAAATCATATGGCCTATGTCATACTGGCTCAGAGTTGTACATGTCAGTATGAACTCATATTTAATTTAACAGAGATACATATAGATTGATACATACAGAAATATTTGTGGATATGTGCACATACATGATTTAGTATACACATGTATGTTTTATTCTTTTGTCAAAATTAAAAGGCCTAGAAGCAAGAACACCCCATTAGCAACTATCACTTGAATCCAGGTCTTGGTTTCTAACACCATTATTAAATAAAAGAAGTCAGAGTTTCTTGGATAAATCACTGATTGTAGGGTTTGGAAGGGAATATATAAGTTGAACCTTGTAATGCCAGAAAGTAAAGAAATTCTCAAAACAAACAAACAAATCTCCTAAAGATAGGGATATGCCAAAGAAACACAAGAACCAAATGAGAGAGCTCTATATTGTTGGAAAAATATGAGAAACAATATAAAAATATAGGATGGGACCATAACACAAAATCCATAATGATATAAATAAATGAGAGAAGAAAGAAAGAAAAGAAGGAAGGAAGGAAGAAGAAAGGGAGGGAGGATGAATGGACAAATATCTCATGCAGAAAAATATCCAAATCATTTATATAGATACTTCCCTCTCAAAGAGGAGGAACATAACTCTCTGCTCCTGAAGGGATGCCTATAATGGCTTCCTTCTAAAATGTATAGCATGGAAGAGGGCAGAGGGAAGGAGTAACTTTACTGTGGAGAAACCTCACAAATTACACTTCAGCCAGGTGATCAAGGTCAACGTGAATAGTGATGGCATGTTGACAGCAAGTACCCTGAGATGATGTAATAAGAATGGTACTTTACCTCTGCATTCTTCCTCCCCAAAACCCATAACCCCAGTCTAATCATGAGAAAAGCATTGCACCCTGAGGGAGATGCTACAAAATCCCTGAGCAGCACTCTCAAAATGGCAAGATCATGAAAGATAAGGAAATTCTACAGAACTTTCACAGTCTAGAGGAAAAAAGCATATGTGATGACTAAATGTAATGTGATATCATGGATGGGAATGGCTATTAAGGGTTTGGGATAAAGGTGTAAGGAATATAAACATGGATCAGTCTGAGTTTATTGATATGGGCCCACTAAGCACAGATTCTTCATTCAATGTTTCGGCTGGAGAAGTTAGGAAAGCATCTAATAGTTTATTTGGGTTGGGTTACTGAAGCATGGATTACGTGGTAACTTACACAAAATCAAGTTGAAGTACCAGACTTGCCTGTGTATACTGTAGAAGGTATCCAAAGGCTTAAGGAAACTCACATGTCTGAGTGGATTTATCAGGTTAGACCCACAGACTCACATATGGAGTATGCAGAGGACACAGCCTAAGACACATTGAAACATATTTGGGAATATTGATTAGGATTGTATTAGATGTAATTTGGGGAGAAAATATATCTTACAATATAAAGCATTCCTTCTAACAAAGAAGTAGGTCTCTTAATTCTTTTATGAGTTTTCTTATACCTTTTGATAAAATTTTTAAGTTTTCTTCAAATAGCTTTATAAATGTCTTAGATATTATCTGCATGTTGTGAATAAAATAAAAGATATAATTTTTCTTTTTATTTCATTCTGTTTGGTTGTTATTTATGTATTGAAATAAAAGTTGATCATTATTTTGTATATAATACAACACTGGACCTTTTAATCATTTGTGATATTTCTACAGTCGGTTCTTCTGAAATGTTTATACTTTTATAACTCGGTAGAGTAAATAATTTGTCAACATTATTATTAATATAAAATGTTGATCTAGATCTCAAAATCATTAAAGTGCTCAATAGAGAGTGAAATTAAAGTCACATCTTTATTTTCATAATGCATAGGTATGAATTAAGTTTATAAACCTACCATATAACGTGCAAATGTTTAAGAATCTGATTTTGTTTAAAATTTAAGAATTTGATTGTTGGTGTACTATAAAGATATTTGAAAATAATAATAATACATTTATTTGAATATCTTTAGCAGCTTTATTTCATTCATTTAGCATATTTTGTGGGAGATTATATATGCATGTTCTGTTCTAATATAAATCCCCAGCCCCTTTTTCATGTAATAATTACTTTACATTTGTCAAAATTGAAGTAGCTATTTGGAATCTTTACCTACAATATCTGACCACACAAGCAGAAATGAACTTAGGTTAAGGGAACCCAGTTCAGGCAAGGATGGGACTACAAATCTGCATTCTTTTAGTACTGCTTAAAATTAAATTTGTGAGAACTTGTTTGAAATTTAAATAAAATAGTAGCTATTACAATGAAGCTGGCTCTAGCCTTTTATAGCTTTTTATCCTTTATGACTGCTCTGTTCCCTATGGTGTATCTGTGAAGTGCAGAAAAAGTTCGCAGTAGATGATTATACTAAGGCACCAAAGCCGCTGGAGTGTGAGATAATCTTCAGAGCTGAGAATTAGTGTTTCAGGGCAACCTAGAGGGAAACCAAAGGGGTTATTCCTTCAGCAAAATTTAACACCTAAGATACACATGAAGCTATAGCTCTTTATTACTGCTCTTATCCATACTTTTGACTCTTTGATTACGCGTTAATAAAGGTTGTTTTTTCTTTCTTTCACCGATGCTGCTTAGTTGGTACAATGTAAATTCCCAAGAGTAAACAAGTAGAACATTTGATCATGTTAGTATAGCTTTGACCATTGGCAATTCCATGCAAAGTTTAAGAAAACAAAGTGATTCATTACTCAATCTTTGAAGTACATAGGGAGAAATCCAATCAGGCTTAGATTTTTCCACCTTCCTAAATATGATGTCAACACTCAAGGAGATGAGTATTCCTCATCTGGAGAAGCCACACAGAGTGTAGAAGAGGATTATAATGGAATAGGTAAGGACATATTTAAAGAGAAGTTGTGTTTTGATTTGAATGTTATGGTGGTCTGTGATAACTTACTGAATCAGAACAAAGGGTTCTTTGCCATTTTCACTGTTGATAAAGAGGGTATTTTTTACTTTTATGTAAATGGTGTATTTTACTAACTCTAGTACAAAGTGGAAAGATATTTTAGTGTTATTTATGAATTGCTTCAAATAATAATTTATATACTCAATTTTTTTTTATCTCAATTAACCCATAATAAGCACACTAATGGATCATTCATTGCTATTTTAAAAACTTATTGGTTATTATATTTATATTTGTGATTCAGTGTAACTTTACCACTATGATGCCTAAGCCAGCTCTAGTAAATAGCTTCACAGCTATAATTAAGTGATATGTCAAGTGCAGTTAAATTCCACACTTATAATATTAAGGTTAAATTGAACTAAATGTCTCTATCTTTTGACCATGTTTTGAAGGAACAAAATCCCATGTTTGTAATAACTTGAACTATATAGAAGGAACCACCAAATATTTTGTAAGCAAATATTGTATAAATTATTATGAATTTATATAATTTATAAATTTATAAAATTCATAAATTATCAGTGTTGTCACTGTTAGGTGCCACCAAGTAAGTTCTAACTCATAGTGACACTATGTACAAGAGAATGAAACACCAGCCGGTCCTGAGCCATTCTCATAATTGTTATGCTTGAGCCAGTTGTTGCAGCCACTGTGTCAATTCATTTTGTTGAGGATCCTCTTCTTTTTCATAAATTATTAAGAACAGCAAATGTTAAGTTCTATATAAAAAATTCCATATATGAGCACTTGTGCTCATCGAGCCCTGCCCCACCGCACCCTGTGTCCTGGCAGCTCTGGGAATCATGACCAGCATCCTTCAGCTGCTACTGCAGTCTCTGAGGCTCAGAGGCTTTCTTTGCCCCTGCAGACAGCTGTCATCCGTAAGGAAGAGTGAGAGGTGCATTTAAGCAGGACAAGATGACTAAAGTAAGTGATCAAAATAATCGGATGACCTTCCAGTAGAAGAAAAAGCAGCAGAAATAACTGACATGGAACTCAAAAGACTAATATCTGGGCTCTCCAAGTGATTAGGAAAGAGATCAAGGAAAATGCAGACAAAATCATGGAAAGCACAGAAAAAGTTAACCAAAATATAGCCAAAATCAAGGAAAACACAGACAAAGCAATAGAATTCAGGAAAATAATACAAGAACGAAACATCAAAATAAACAAATAGAAATTGTACAAAAAGAGCAACTGGAAATCATTTTCAGAAATGGACAACTCAATAGAAGGTTTAGGAGCAAATCTGAAACAATAGAGGACAGAATCAGCAAGACTGAAGATAAATACATGGATGACCCTTTGTTTGATGAAAAATTAGAGAAAAGAATGAAGAAAAATGAAGAAAACCTAACAATTATGTGGGACATGATCAAGAGCAAAAATTGGGGCATGATTGGAGTTCCAGAATGAGGGGAGAAAATGGAAAACACAGAGAAAATTGTTGAAGATTTGCTGGCACAGAACTCCTCAAATATCATGAAAGATGAAAAGCTGACCACCCAAGATGCTCAGTGAATCCCATATAGACTAGACCACAAAAGAAAGTCACCAAGACATACTATAGTCACACTTGCCAAAACCAAAGACAAAGAAAGAATTCTGAGAGCAGCTTTAGCAAAATGAAAAGTCACTTACAAAGGGGAAACAATAAGACTAAGCTCTGATTAATTGGCAGAAACAATGCAAGCAAGAAGGCAATGGGAAAATATATATAAAATCTTGAAAGAAAAAAAAACGCAAACCAAGAATAATATATCCTGCAAAACTCTCAAATACGATGGCAAAATTAGGACATTTCCAGATGAACAGAAATTAAGGTAATTTGTAAAACCCAACCCAAACTTACGAAAAATAATAAAAGGAGTGCCTCTGTTAGAGAAACAACAACATCAGACAACAACTGGAGTCTAGGACACAGGACAGCATCAGCCAGATACCAACCTAGGTAAAGAACTCTCAATAATAAAACAAAGCTACATACTTAAAACAGAAACAGAAACATCCGTGTGTAAATGTCAACAACATCAAAACAAAAAGGGTGAATAAATGGTGTAGGTATAGAACTTTCAAATGGAGAGGAAATGAAGTAATAAAAGACTGGTTCAACTTAGGAAGATAAAGATAAATTTCAAGATAACCATAAAGGAAGTCAACAAACCTACTCATCAGAGGAAAAAAGAAGAAAAACAGAAAGACTCAGTAAACACAAAATATATAATAACAAAAGAAAAGAAAAATCCACAAACAAAAGGAACTCAGCACAGGAAAATAAGAGGAACAAAGAAAACATCAGCATCACAAAAAAAGCACAACAGTATGACAATAAACTCATACCTATTGATAATCTCACAGAGGTAAATGGCTTAAAGCTGTTTTTTTAATTAGAAATCATGCTTTTTGAATCTCGCTTTCATACATACCCTTGTTGTTTTGTTTTGTAGGGTATAACTTATAGTTGGAAATACGAGCTACTGAACTCTCGCATGCCATTTAATTTTTAAAGGGTAAATTATACCAGTGGATTATGGTTAACACAAGTGCTGATTTGGTTTTGTCTTAGCCACTTCTGCCATTTTCCTACCTGATGGCAAGTCCACTCGGTGGAACTAGGAAAACAACACCCTGGGTGTAAGGATAGCACCCTACATGAAGAGACTGAAATCTGAACTGGCCTGCAGGTATGCTTCAGAATACTGGCATCATTAGGGTTGGCATCACCCAGTACAGTAACACTTGGTGTCACCACCTTCCCTCCCCAGAGACCTCCTCCCGTACCAGACCATACAAAATCCTTAGTAATGTTCATTGTCAATTTTAATCATATAATATGTGCTATAGTTGTAAATTTCTTAAATGTAATATTTCTTAGATTATATGAATACTAATAACAAAATTGTTTTGTAATATCTATATTAGTTATAACATTATTATATTAGTAACTACGCAGAAATCTTTTTTGATTTTTCTCCTTCTTTTACTTAAATTGCTATTTCATCCTCAAAAAAGTTATTGATATAGGTTCACAAATACTAAATACCAGAATATTGGAGCTAAAACACCAGGAAATTTGACAAAATCAGTGACTATAAAAACACTGGCAGCAACAAAAACAATAACACGTGCATGCAGTGCATGCAGATGAAACGAAACCACGTGATTCCAAGCATCATTGTAATTGGACAATAATGACGGTTCTGAATGGAGCACATTAGAAGGTTCACAAAGTAAATTAACATAGAGTTTTAGACTTGAAGGTATACTGATACATGTAAACTGGGCTTACAAAAAATGTTTTTGTTTTTAAAACTAACTACAGGGATATTCTTATAAAAAATAATAAATTTCTGCTGAAACACTGAAAATAAATCCCATATATGCACATGTATATCTATAGCCTTTCAATTATCTCTATTTAGCATTTGTTTTGGGAAAACTTAATACAGCAATCCTTTCAATAATGTGTTTTCATGAAAAAAGTTAGGTTAAAAAATGAAGACATAATTTAGAAATAGATGGAATAAATTTCAAAAAATAAAAATTGAGAGCAATCTGAGAGAAAGTAAAGACTAAGGAGCCCGGAAGTGCAACAGCGTACAACAGATCTACTCGTGATCACTCTAAGCAAATTGACCACTTTTGAGCACATTTAATTTATTACAATGATACTGAACATATTGCCACATCCCCCATAATTCTAAATGTATATCATTAGAAATCCGACACAGAAGCAATTTAACTCTTTTCCCTATTAATTATAGTATAAGAACATAAATTTCTCTTAGGCCTTCACAGGTTTTCCATATTGCTACAAAATCATAGTCTAGGTGAATTATTTGGAAATACTCTTTTTCCAGTTTTTTTTTTTTTTTTGTCTTTGCAAATATGCCTGTGTCTTCTAATGACTCTGTGGCATTTTCACAACAGGAATTGTCATTAAATTTAGTTTCAGGCATTAAAGTATCAAGCCAAGAATGATTAGAGATGATAGGAAGTAGTAAAACACCTGCCATTCCAAACTGTCTTTACTTAATACAAATTGAGTCTGCTTTGCCTTTAAAATGGACCCATTAATTATGTGCTGCAAACTCCAAGAAAAGTCCCTGCTGTTTATAGAATTGAGAATTCGTTGCTGATTGGTCTTGCAAGAACTGCCAAGAGATAATAAAAAGTGATTTAAGGGGATATGAAAACAAATTCTTCATGCTGTTTGATGCATTATTTCAGACATTGTGAGTAATATAAAATGGCAGATAATTCTTTACCTCTAACTATGCTGGTATCTGATAAAGTATCTGTTTTATTAAATCTTGATTTTGATTATTTCAAGTACCTAAACAGTTCCCTACTAGAGATCTCTTTGTAAACAATATTAACTCAGGTTTTAGCTTAAGTATTGTTTGATAAGCTGCATCTCCATTATTTTGTTTAGCCACCTGCAATAACTTGAGATGTCTGTGCTTTTTTCCCAATAGTCATACATACCATAAATCTAGAAAGAAAGTTAAGTTTTCGGAAAATTCACACTTAACTTTTCATGCAATTTATTTCTTCCATGGAAAATTGCACTTGTAAATATAATTTGGTTACACTTAAATGAGAATGAACCTAGAGAAATGTGGGGATATATGCCATTTAAACATGGCTGCACTATTGACAACTGCAGCCCCCACAGGCCTCTATGCTGCACAGCATGTTGAGA
>NW_004444338.1:223862-255934 GCF_000243295.1 Trichechus manatus latirostris | reverse complement strand
TGGTTACTGTCTCCGCCGCTCGCTGCGACAGATGGTGCCCTGTGTGACGGACTGCGACTGATGGTGCCCCGTGTGAGGGGCTGCGACAGATGGTGCCCCGTGTGAGGAGCTGCGACAAGAAAAAAGAAGTATGGTGATGGAAAAGGTAATACACCATCCAAATTCTGCTCCAAGGCAGGGCTTCTCCCAACAGTTGGTCATGCTGTAATCTGGCAGAACTTCCCCTCTCCACTCTTTCACACAATACCTGAGCTGCAAAGAATCACACTATTTTTGAGGTCCACATATCTAATGATTGATCAATATGAGGGTATAAAGTCTTGCCTTTTTTGCTTAAAGCAAGAAAACCCTGAGAGGTGAAATTTAAATGCTTCAGAGCTGCGTATGGGGTGGTCCAAGGCTGTCATTCAGACCTACACTGCAACTCACGTTTTCTCTCTGACCAATCCTGCTTCTTTATTCTCCTTTCCACGGACGTTGATTCCAAAAGACATTCTCTAAAAATTATCCTACATGCTAAGTCAGCTCCCCAGAAAAGCTAACCTGTTACAGGTAGTGCCAGAAATGATCCAAGAAAGAAGTGATAATATGAGATTTTGGAGCTAAGTCTCTCACTGCCAGATGGCAATGAACACCCATCACTGTTAGTAGGTAGAGCACAGATAGGTCTTCAGAAAACATGATATTCCAATTGCAAACATTCACCAGTGATGAATTGTGACGGCACACCTGTGAAAAAGAATGCACTGGCTGGAGTGGATTAAGCAGGTGTTCGAGAAATATGGGAGAAATAGTAATTTCAAGAAAAATGGAATTGGGTGTCTCTTGCTAAGCTTTACTGAACTCTAGACAAAGATAATAAAAAGCTGAGAATGATTAACAGGTAAATGAAAACCTTTGTGAATGTTAAAGAGTCTTCTTACAGCTTAAAAAGAGAATCTCATTTCAAGCAGATGAAGGGCAGAGGAAGCTTACAACCAGGCCCAGGACTTAATCATCAAAGTATCTGAATGTCAAAGAAGTTTAAGCTCTCAAAAAAAGGTATTTTTTTCTATGCCAAAACACAGGTTGTGGTTAGAAAGAAAGAGACCCAGAAACATGGGATGATAATACTGAAGTTGTTGCTCCTCTACATTTTGATTTCTTGGATATTTCTGAGCCCTTAGAAACGGTGCCCGCCACTTTCTATTAACAGGTAGTGAACCCTCTTGCTTAAAGACAAATGAAGACTTACCCCTGTGAGACAACATGTGTCCCCCTAAGGAATTACTACTATTCCTACTCACAGCCACTAGATCTGTAACTAGGGTGAAGGAGCAGCATTATACAACTGGGAACATACTAGAGGTAAAAAACAATATTACAAAGTAAATTCTAGCTAGCATGTACAAGCAAGAGCACAGACAGTAGGCATACGAATAAATTTTGAGGGCATTTGATTAAGGCAGCTTAAATAGAAGAGTGGATAAGGGAGAATTCATTAATCTGTGAACACTCTCCTATGTCTTCTGAGACACAGTTTTAACACTCTGTCAAGGGCACCATGAGACAATGTAAATTTGATACTTGTATGGCTCTTAGAGGCATGGAAAAACTGAAGGAGATTTAAATGTCAGAATTGCTGTCAAGATTAAAAGTAATGCAAGGCTCAGTGGCATAAGTATATTCTAGAATAGAAGTAAGGAGGGAAAACCCATCAGATGATTATGTTCCATGGGAAAGCTCAAGTGACATACCACTTACCAAGGCCATAATAATGCCTTGGTGAGAGGCACCCCTTATCACTAAGAGTTTTAGTGTTGGGACTCCTCTGTAGGCCAGGTTTGATAGTAGGAGAGGGTATGTGTGTGTGTGTGTGTGTGCACATATACATATATATAATATATAAACAAACAAACAAAAACTAGGCTCATTTATAGCAAAAGAAATGAGAGAACCCTGACATAGTAGAGGCCAGGTGGCAATAATTATGCACCTTAATACAGGTCAGAATAGCAGCCAATGGGGCTAAATTAGAAAACAATAATGGAAATGTTTAATCATGGAAAAACAAACAAGAGGAAAAGTTTTTTTCTACCATCAAAAGAAATAAAACATGGATGATAAGTACACCAAGGATCCTGCTGCCGTAGAGTTGATTCTGACTCATGGTAGCAACCCTATAGGACAGAGTAGAACTGCCCCATAGGGTTTCCAAGGAATGCCTGGTGGATTCAAACTGTCAACGTTTTGGTTAGCAGCCTGAGCTCTTAACCACTTGCACCACCAGGGATCCAGACGAAGGGTAGCTGTCTCAAAAAAAAAAAAAAAAAAGCCATGATTCCTTGCCCAGTTTTTATACCTGAAACTGTTTTCAGACCTTAGAACAATGCTGCATCTCCAAGAATAAGGACCCTGCAACACCATGACAAGTACATGTAGTATTAATTATCTTAAACATTCTTCAAAAATTTATAATCATTTCTGTGGTCTACACCTCAACACTAAGGAAAGTGAAATAGCCATATATTTCAAAGACTGCTAGACACAGGGTCAATTTTTTATTAATAAATGGAGACCAAAATGTTCACAAATGAAGGCCAAGTGATATAGACTTTCTGGACGAGGTCAGTTCACAGTGGATGAGCTGGATCCATGGACACTTCCACTATTCATTTCCCTTCCAAATGTGTGACTGCAATAAACACATATTTCATACTTCGTGCAATCAGCACTTTGAGTCCTTGCCTTGTTGAGTAAGATTTATCATAGTACAGAAGGATAAGTCGAAGCCATTTAAACTGCCCTTACTTATATATAAATATATATTTAAAACCAGTTGCTGTTGAGTCATTTCCAAATCTCCATGTGAGTCAGAATAGCTTCATTGCTCCATAGGATTGTCAATGGCTGAATTTTTTGAAGTAGTTCAACAGGACGTTTTTACCAAGCCACCTCTGGATGGACTAGAACCTTGAATTTTTTGGTTTGCAGCCAATTATGTTAACAGTTTGCACCACCCTGGGACTCTATATGTATATATCTATATATATGTAAGTTGTTGTTAGTTACCATTAAGCTAGCACCCACTTATGATGAACTTATGTATAACAGAACAAAAACTTTTTCTGGTCTTGTCCTGTCTTTATGATTGCTGATATGTTTGAATGAATTTTTGTGGTTATTATATCAATCCATTTCATCGAGGGTTTCTCTCATTTTTGCAGAACCTCTGCTTTACCAAAACAGATGTATTTTTATAGCAGGTGGCCTTTTCCGATGGCATGTTCAAAGTAAGTGAGCTGAAGTCTCACCAACCTTGCTTCTGAGGATCATTTTGGTTGTATTTATTCTAAGGCTGATTTGTTCATTCTTCTAGTCATCCATGCTGTAGTCAATATTTTTCACCAACACTACAGTTCAAATGCATCCAATTCTTTTTCTGTCTTCCTTTTTAATTTTCCATGCATATGCAGAGAATGAAAACACCATGGCTTGGGTCAGGCACACCTTAGTCATCAAAGTGACATATTTGAGATGCGGGTAAAAGGAGTAATTAATAAAGTAAATGTTCTGAACTAAAAAGGTGGATAAAGAATATAAAAATGTCAGCAATACCAGCAACAACAAAGGGTATATAAGGTTTAAAGTCACTAAAATGGCAGGAGGAAAAAGAAATGGTAAACAAGTAGAGCAGATGCATGTAAGATTGAATGCAGAGTTACAAATTTAAAGAATTTCTCTCATTTCTTTTTGTATTTTTAATCATTTTGATACATATGTTTCAATTTATTGGTTAGAGTATTTAAAATACATTTCCAAAAAGTATTGATACAATAAAGAACAGAGGTACTTGTTTTGTTTTTCAAGTTCATTTCAATGCTCACTGGTGCAAGATGTACTATCATGGTGGAAAAAAACAACACAACAACAACTTAAATTGGACTTTGATATTATTGGAAGCTGATGACTTTTCATGCCAAAATCTGAATTCCTTTCATTATGAAATGGCAAAGGACCCAAAATAGCCAAAGACATCTTGAAAAAAAAAGAAATCAGAAGGATTCACATTTCTTGATCTAAAAATATGTTACAAAGTTACTGTAATCAAATCAGTCTGCTGCTCATACAATGACAGACATATAAAGGAATGAAATAGAATTGAGAGTTGAGAAATAAACCCATACATATATGGTCAATTTATTTTTGATAAAGGTTCTAAGTCCATGCATAAAGAAACGAACGATCTCTTTAATAAATGGTGATCTAACACCTGGATTTTCACATGCAACAAGGATGAACCTCACCAAAAATTAACTAAAAATAAAGACCTAAATGTTAAAACTAAAAACATAAAACTCTTAGAAGAAAACATAGGCGTAGTGCTTCTGGACATAGTTTTTAACAAGACATTCTTAGACATGACACCAAAAGTATAAGCAACAGAATAAAAAATGAGACATCATCAAAATTAAAAACTTTTGTTCATCAGAGTATTAAGAAAGTGAGAAGGCAATATATAAACTGGGAGAAAATTTTGGGGAACCATATATCATAAGGATTTAATATCCTATGTACATATAGAACAAACAAAAGAACGAACAATTCTGTCTTGGAAGAAGTACAGCCAGAATGTTTCTTAGAAGTGAGGATGATGAGACTTCATCTCACATACTTTGGACATGTTATCAGGAAACAACAGTCCCTGGAGAAGGACATCATGCTTGGTAAAGTAGAGGGTCAGCAAATAAGAAGAATACCCTCAATGAGATGGAATGACATAGTGCCTGCAACAGTCAGGTCAACCATAACAATGATTTTGAGGATGCTCCAGGACTGGGCAGTGTTTTTTTCTGTTGTACGTAGGGTCACTATGAGGCAGAACCAACTCGACGGTACCTAACAACAACAGTAACTATATATATATATATAGTTAATAAAAAAGACAAACCATCCAATCAAAAACTGAGCAAAAGATGAAGAAATTATGAGATTTTTATACAACTAATAGCAGACTACACAATAATTAAATGTTTATTTTCTGATGGTGTTAAAGATTTCTAAATTTTAATTGAAAGAAGGAAACTAGAAAAAATAAAATAAATGCGCTCATTCTTTTAGCATAATATTATTGATACCCTATTATTTTTGTGAGGGTGATAGAACAGTGAAAGGTAGATAAAAATCATTGCCCTAATAGAATTTATATTTTAGACAAGGAATTACTCTATTCTAAAAAAAAAAAAATGACTTTTTATTACAAAATGTTAAAGTTGTCCTTTTTTTTAAACTGTCTTCTCTCATTCTAAACTTTCCCACACTCTTCCACAAAAATAATCCTAGTAAAATGAAGTTTGATAACTTCCATCTTATTAAAAATCACTGCACTCATTTAACACACTTTGTGCATTTCTTTAAAAACTCCCTTCCAGATATATAAAACATCGATAAAAATAATTGTAAATGAAATCAGGATGTATAGTAACCTCGAATCATTATTGTAAAATAATTTAGTAATATTTGGATCCAGTGGGGTTAATGCTGAAGAAAGAAACAATCCTCTAAATATCTTGGTAGAAGGTGCATGTCTTAGTCATCCAGTGCTACTCTAACAAGAATACCACGAGTGGATGGCTTTCACAAAGAGAAATTATTTTTTCACCGTTTATTAGGCTAGAAGTTCAAATTCAGGCCGTCAGCACCAGCAGAAGGCTTTCTGTCTCTGCCAGCTGTGGAGGAAGGTCTCCATCATCATCAATCTTCCCCCTGAATAGGAGCTTCTCTGTGCAGGAACCTTGGGTCCAAAGGACGCGCTCTGCTCCCGGTGCTCCTTTCTTGGTGGTGTGAGGTCCCAATATGCTGCTTGCTTCCCTTTCCTTTTATCTCTTGTAAGGTAAAATGTGGTGCAGACCACACCCTAGGGAAACTCCCTTTACATTGGATGAGTCATGTGACCTGGGTAAGGGTGGTGTTAGAATCCCACCCTAATCCTCTTTAACATAAAATTACAATCACAAAATGGAGGCCAACCACACAATTCTGGGAATCATGGCCCAGCCAAATTGATACACACATTTTTGGGGGGATAAAATTCTAACTATGACAGTGCAATTTTCTAAAAGTCAGTATTGTCGGCCTTTATTCTGAAGGCAAACATTGAGAAAGAGCGTGGTTCAATTAGATGAGGATGTGTGTAGTGCATCTTCACAAGAAACAAGCTGTCAGTGTGACAGGTGACAGCGTGGAGAAGAGAACAACAGGTGCCAATTACAGCCAGCTGGAAAAGGGAAAATAAGTAAAGCTAAATTGCCACTCAGAAGTAAAAACAGAAATAAAATACATGGGGCATGCATGGATTAGCTGATTTTCTTGATGGAGGACATGCAGAATGCTGAGAGCCCTGGTTATAGATGTACTAGCAGGGCAAATTGCATAGCAGGAAACAGTTTTCAAAAGGAGTCCTGAGAAAATTACTTACATTCAGCTTTCCCAGTTTCTCAGGTCACAACTTTTCTTCTTTATTTTGCCCCCTGTTCTAACCCCAAAAGTCAATTCTTCAAGACATTCAGAATGATAGGTGAGTAGTAGTATACAGGGACTTATACATAAGTACTAGGGGAAATAAGATTAAAAAACCAAAAGCCACGCAATGTAAAACAGTATCAAAAATTAAAATTGGAAACAAGAGTTCAAAGAAAAGGTAAAATACTTCAAGAATAAGTGATACAATGTGCACAGGACAGTATTACTGTTAAAATTCTATCAGAAGGGAAAATGAAACTGAATGAAGAAACAAAAGTAATTTTCGAAGTGCCAAAAAAGAGAAAATACTCTTATTAAAATCAAAGAGCAGGGACATAGAGAATAAGCTAGGTAAGAGAAAGCAAAATGGAATGGAAAAGTACAAAAATCTTTATAATTATAAAATAAAATAACTAGACATATTAAAGGATGAAAATGAAAGCTTAAAACACTTGCAATTGGTACTTAATACAGATATGAATACAAATTTAAAAAATATTAGAATTCCTAAAATAAATGAATATCTTAATCTTTTGATTCAAAAGCAAAAAACCTTTTTTTTCACAAGAAAAGATAAAACAGAGTAACTAACTTCAAAATATGTTTATATGAGGCATTCTGAATTATAAGAATGAATATTTATACGGGTTTCAGGAAAAAAAAATCAAGTCACTTATGGCAGAATGTACATGAATGTATGCGTGTGTAATGGTGAGAAGATACTGGAATGGGAAGGCAGTGCTGTACAAGTCAGTAACAGTGAACTTCCCTCCTCCAAGTCACATGGAAAGAAAGAAGCTACTAGGAAAATGATGGTGACTGTAGACAAATACTTCTAAAAGTTATGTTTTACTCATAAAGAAAAGTATGATGACCAAGTCCAGCAACCAAGAGATAAGTGAAGATGGCTAGGAAATAAATAATCCATAGCACTGGTATTACTCAGAAATCATTTCACAGTATGTATTTTAAATAAAATTAATCTTAATAAAATTGAAATAATACAAATAACTAATCCTAATAAATTGTTGGAGAGGGAAGGTGTGAGAAAATGAAATTTCAGTTTTACTCATCATCTTTAGCATAATGCCAAATATACAGCACTTAACACCTTGTGATCTTCTCTCATAAAAATTATAGGCTAAGAAACCTATAAGAAACCAGTTTTAGTCTGTCACATAGGGTTGCTATGAGTTAGAGATCTCAATGGCACACAACAACAACAATGCTGATATATTAGTAAACTACTGTTGGATCTGTGGAGCCCTGGTTGCTCAGTGGTTAACAGCTCATCTGCTAACAAAAAAGTCAGCAGTTTGAATCCATCAGCTACTCCTTGTAAATCCTGAGTCCTGGTGGTGCAGTGGTTACGAGCTCGGCTGCTAACCAAAATGTCATCAGTTGGCATCCACCAGCTGCTACTTGGAAACCCTATGGGGCAGTTCTACTCTGTCCTATAGGGCCGCTAAGAGTCGGAATCATCTCAGTGGCAATGAGGTTTTCGTATTAGATCTGAAGTTACTAAAATAATGAACAAAAATGGATATTAGTGGAAGAATGTATAGGGAGCATTATAAATGTGCAAATTTCCTAATCATCCATAGTGAAGAATGAATAATTAATATTAGAAAGTAAATCAAGAAATAGAGCTTTAAGTGTGATATAAAAACGTATACATTATTAAAAAACATTTAAATTCCTTTTCTATTCAACCATACTGAGTACATATATAAAAAACATCATGTAATAGGATGCTAATAGGCAAGATGCTCAGCCAATTATGTGGGACTTGCAAAGGGATTTCCAAAAGCCAGTTTGAATAGAATTATTCCATTAACAGACTCCAGGTTGTAAAAGAGAGTGCCAAGATTTCAAGAGAGAAACTCATAGTGAGATATTTTTCAGAGGTTTGACAACACGTTATTCGTTTTCCACCTTTCCCATATTTTAAGTCCACACGTGAGGCTGTCACAAGTCAGAATTGACTCAACAGCAAAGAGTGTTTTTTTCTTTTTATAATTCAATTATGTTATTAGAAATTCCATTTTGTTCAGTGTTAATTGGTTCTTCTACTGTATTTTTTCATTTATTAAAGAACAACAAAATTATTTCCTGAACTCTTTATCAGAAATAAATGTCTAATATTATTTGTAAGCAGATGCGTATCATTTCTACTCTGTCTATCAGTATATTTAGAAGTTTTTATTTCTGTCTTATTTCTGCAGGGTCAAATATTTGGAGAGCTCTTTTCTATCAATTCCTGTGGAGTAAAAGCTGCTATCAGTCCCTTGCTAAGCACCTGCAGGATGCCTCCTGGTCTTCCCACTCTGTCCTGGCCTCAAGACCACACAGATTCATGTCTACACTTTAGCTCCCTCTTGGACCTTTGGAGATAAGTGAGATTCAATGAGCTTTCCTGAATACCAAGCTGGCTGTAAATCCACAGTGCTCCAGTCCTCCATCTCAGTCTCTGAAGTCTTTTATCCACTTGATGGTACTGTCCAAGGAGGAGAAATCCTGCTTGATCCAGTGGTCTTAGCAGAATCCAAGATCATACCTATAGTCAGTTATACCACAGGTCATAGCAGCCTCTAGAATTTGGAAAACTATGGTGTTGGGTGCAGAGAAAAGGGAGTCACATCCATGCTAACATGTTCACTGAATTCCTCGTGGATGTTTTAAATAAGGCAATATTCAGCCAACAAGTCAACGAGAGTTACCATCTGCAATCAAATTTTTGACAATTGGTGTGAATCCATAAAAATAAAATAACTAACTTCAAGAATTTAAAGAAAGATAAAGAAAACGTGAGAGAAAAATAGACAAAGCAGTAGTAGATTTAACACACGTTACTCAACTCAAGCAAGTCTATAGATACAAATGTGACATATTAAGTAAAGTCCATTTACTTAATAACTGTTTGATTCTATATGTTTACAGAAATAAGTATATTATGTAAAGCGTCCTTTGCAATATTAATGGAATATGATTGTATCATACTCTTTAAAGAAAATCAAATGATATTGCCATTTTATATTGTTCACTTATTCTGTAATCAGAATGCAAAATAATAACAGGAAAAAAATATTAAAAAACATAATTGACATTTAAAATATTTTCTTATCTAAGTTCAAATAGGAAATAAGAATGGAAATTACAGAGTAACTTTTATAAGAGAGGAATGAAAAGAATGTCTTAAACTATGACAAGGCTAAATTATGCCTGAGAAGAAACTGTAACTTTTAACAGATATTATTATATGTATTGGAAACCTTGGTGGCGTAGTGGTTAAGAGCTTAGCTGTTAACCAAAATGTCGGCAGTTCGAATCTACCAGACACTCCTTGGAAACACTACGGGGCGGTTCTACTCTGTCCTATAGGGTTGCTATGAGTCAGAATCGATTCTATGGCAAGGGGGTTGGTTTTTTCAGTTATTATATCTGGTAAAACAAGTAGGAGTAAAATAAATAAATTAAGCATATCTTTCAAAAAATTGGTAAAGAACAAATGGAGATAAAACAAAACAAAAAAAAATTACAGAAATAAGTGGCTGAATTTAGTAAAATGAAGAAAGAAGTTAAATAAACCTGAGTAATATTCTTAGAAATAAATCAGTGAATTAAAAACTGTTAGCTGAATTAATCAAGGAAAAATGGTAAGAAACTTCTTTGTAAAAATAAGAATAAAACTGAAAAATTATTGTATACATCAATAATTTTTAAGCAATAACTAAAAAACAGTTCCACCACATGTCTGTCAATTTGTCTGACTGTGGTGGTTTGTGTGTTGCTGTGATACTGGAAGCTCGGCCATTGGCATCTCAAATATCAGCAGGGTCACCCTTGGTGAAGAGGTTTCAGCCGAGCTTACAGACTAAGACAGACTAGGAAGAAGGACCTGGCAATCTGCTTCTGAAAAAAAAAAAAGCTATTGAAAATATTAGGAACAGCAGCAACACATTGTCTGATGTAGAGCCAGAAGATGAGCCCCTCAGGTTAGAAGGCACTCAAAATACACCTGGGGAAAGAGCTGCTTCCTCAAAGTAGACTCGACCTTAATGACATGGATGTAGTCAAACTTTCGGGACTTTCATTTGCTGATATGACACAACTCAAATTGAGAACAGCTGCAAACATATATTAATAATCAGAAGAAGGAATGTACAAAGTATGAATCTTAGAAAACTGGAAGTCATCAAAAATGAAATGGAACACATAAAGATCAATATCCTAGAAACTAGTGAGCTGAAATGGACTGGTACTGGTGTGTTTTGAATCAGACAATCATATGGTCTACTATGCCAGGAATGATAAATTGAACAGGAATGGCTTTGCATTCATTGTCAAAAAGAACATTTCAAGATCTATACTGAAGTGCAATGCTGGAGGGATTGGATAATATTCATACATCTACAAGGATGACCAGATAATATGACTATTATTCAAATTTACACACCAACCACTAAGGACAGAGATGAGGAAATTGAAGATTTAGACTGAATTCTGCAGTCTGAAACTGATCAAACATGTAATCAAGATGGATTGATAATTACTGGTGACTGGAATGCAAAAGATGGAAACAAAGAAGAAGTATAGGTAGTTGGAAAATATAGCCTTGGTGATAGATTCAGTGCCAGAGATAGCATGATAGAATTTTGCAAGATCTATGACTTTCTTCATTGCAAATACATTTTTTCACCAACATAAAAGGCAACTACACATGTGGACCTCACCAGATGGAATACACAGGAATCAAATCCACTATATCTGTGGAAAGAGACAGTGGAAAGGCTCAATATCATCAGTCTCAACAAAGTCAGGGGCCAACTGTGGAACAGACCATCAATTGCTCATATGCAAGATCAAGTCAAAGTTAAAGAAAATTAGAATAAGTCCAAAGTATGACCTTGAGTATATCCCAACTGAATTTAGAGACGATCTAGAGAATAAATTTGATGAATTGAACACTGAGGACTGAAGATCAGATGGGTTGTGGAATGACATCAAGGACATCATACAAGAAGAAAGCAAGCAGTCATTAAAAAGACAGGACAGAAAGAAAAGACCAAAATGTATGTCAAAAGAGACTCTGAAAGTTGTGCTTGAATGTAAAACAGCTAAAGGGAGAGGAAAAAATGATGAAGTAAAAGAGCTGAACAGAGGATTTCAAAGGGTGGCTTGAGAAGACAAAATAAAGTATTATAATGAAATGTGCAATGACCTACAGATAGAAAAGCAAAAGGGAAGAAGATGCTTGGAAATTCTCAAGCTGAAAGAACTGAAGAAAAAAATTAAGCTTCAAGTTGCACTATTGAAGGATTGTATGGGTAAAATATTAATGCAAGAAGCATCAAAAGAAGATGGAAGGAATACACAGAGTCACTGTACCAAAAAGAATCAATCGACCTTCAGCAATTTCATGAGGTAGCATATGATCAAGAACTGATTGTACTGAAGGAAGAGGTACAAGCTGTACTAAAGGCACTGGCAAAAATCAAGGCTCCAGGAATTGACGGAATACCAATTGAGATATTTCCACAAATGGATGCAGAGCTAGAAGCACTCACTCATCTATGCCAAGAAATTTGGAAGACAGCTACCTGGACAACTGACTGGAAGAGATCCATATTTGAACACATTCCAAAGAAAGGTGATCTAACAGAATATGGAATTTTTTGAAGAATATCATTAGTATCACGTACAAGTAAAATTTTCTGAAGATCATTCAAAAGCGGTTGCAGAAGTACTTTGACAGGGAACTGCTGGAAATTCAAGCCAGATTCAGAAGAGGATGTGGAACCAAGGACATCATTACTGAAGTTAGATGGTTCATGGCTGAAAGCAGATAATACCAGAAAGATTTTTACCTATGTCTTATTGACTGTGAAAAGGCATTAGACAGTGCAGATCATTACAAATTCTGGATAGCATTGTGAAGAATAAGATTTCCAGAACACTTAATTGTGTTCATCAGGAACCTGTACTTAGACCAAAAGGCAGTTGTTCAAACAGAACAATGGGATACTTCGTAGTTTAAAATCAAGAAAAGTGTGTGTCAGGGTTGTATTTTTTCACCATATTTATTCAATCTGTATGCTGAGCAAATAATCCAAAAAGCTGGACTCATTAACAACCTATGATATGCAGATGACACAACCTTTCTTACTGAAAGGGAAGAGGGAAGAGGATTTGAAGCACCTACTGATGAAGATCAAAAACCACGGCGTGCAGTATGGATTACACCTCAACATAAAGAAAACAAAAATCCTCACAACTGGACTAATAAGCAACATCATGAGAAATGGAGAAAATACCGAAGTTGTAAAGGATTTTATTTTACTCAGATCTGCAGTCAACTGCCTATGGAAGCAGCAGTCAAGAAATCAAACAACACATTGCATTGGGCAAATATGGTGCAAAAATCACTTTAAATTGTTAAAAAGCAAAGATGTCACTTTAAGTACTAGCGGGTGGCTGATCCAAGCCACGTTTTTTTTCAGTCATCTCATATGCATGTGAAAGCTGGACAATGAATGAATAAGGAAGACCAAACAAGAATTGAGGCCTTTGAATTATGGTATTGGCAAAGAATATTGAATATATAATGGACTGCCTGAAGTACAAACAAATCTGTCTTGGAAGAAGTAGAGCCAGAATGCTCATTAGAAGTAAGGATGGCGAGACTTCGTCTCACATATGTTGGACATGTTATCAGGAGGGACCAGTCCCTGGAGTGGGACAACACGCTTGGTAAAGTAGAGGGTCACTGAACAAAAGTAAGACCCTCAATGAGATGGATTTACACAGTGGCTGCAACAACGGGCTCAAGTGTAACTATTGTGAGGATGGCACAGGACCAGGCAGTGTTTCCTTCTGTTGTATGTGGGGTCGCTATGAGTTGGAACGAACTCAATGGCACTTAACAACAACGACGACAAAGAAGAGTTGACTTTGTTATATACAAGTTAATTTGAAAATCTATATTGAACTGATGATTTTCTAAAGAAAAATACATTTTCCGTGATTCATACCAGTTGTCACAGAAAAGAATTAGAACACGGAAAAAATCAAAAAAGTAGAAACTAGCTGTTTCATGCCTTTCTGCAACCATTCCTAGCTCTCTACCCCAGAATGCGCACACAAACTCATACATACACACACACACGCATTCCACAATGTCCCAAATAATGCAAAAGTAAATTCCAACAAACTTTGAAGAATTTAATGCCACTTTTTCTTCTTAACGAACATAGAGTGACAGTTTGAAACCAAATGATAAAAATAATACGCAAGAAAAACTGTCACTAGTCTCATCTATTGAGATTATTAAAACAATGAAATAAAACATAAGCAGGTAAATTTTAGCTTCATATTACAAGACTAATAATTTATGGTATCAAATGAGATTCATTCCAGGAGCTCATTGTTATTACATCTTTATTATACTTCATTGTATTAGAAAGTCAATCAGAAAAATTATGATCATCTCAATAAGTGCCAAAAAGTCATCCAATAAAATACAGCATACATTTCTGATAAAAAGTCTTAATAAAACAGAAAGGAAATATTCCTCTTTTATGTAAATTAAAATCTATTTCATAAGAAAAAGCCAGAATTATACGTAATATTGAATCACTAGAAGCATAAATTTTAAAAACAATCTAAGATTCCCCATTATAAACATTAATATTTGACAGTACTCTGGAAGTACTGCACAATTAGTTAAATACAACTGAAGAAGCAAAATTATCATTGTTTTAGATGATACCATGGTATACCTAAAACACTTCAGAAAATGAACCTAAATATTTGGAATAATAAGAACTTATTAAGACGGCTGGTTACAAAATAAACAGATAAAAATAATTAGACTCCACATGTAAAATCAATAGATGGAACATTTAATGGAAGATAATACCCCCCCCCCTTTACTATAGCAACCTAAAAGCCAAGCAAACTTTAAAAAAAAAAAAAAAAAACACCATGGTGTCCACGTAATTATAACTTCAAATTCAGTGTCCTTGCTCTTTACATAACATAGTACTCAGGGATCTTGGTTAAAAGTAAGATAAACTTATTCTGTTTAACTTAAATAAAAAGGAAATTCATTGGACAGATGCCAGGAGCATCCAAATTGTATTTAAGGTTGAAAGGATTTGTTTAGGCAACAAAGTCAGGAGCTGAAACAGTACTATGGGACCAAGGAGTAACTGGCACTCAGGTTCTTTAGTGCAAATCATCAAGCAAATGTACTGGTGCCAGCATTAGACACTGCAGCTGCCTCTATTGAATAAGGTAATTGCCACACTTGTACACATTTACCATAGTAACTACAAAAAAATTTTTTTTTAATTATTTCTTCTTAATAGTATCATGCAATAGTTCATGATTGGTATGACGCAAGTACCCTATTTTCCATGAAGCTGAGAGTAAAATATTTGAGTACTCATCTTCCATAATGCCTCCCACATGGGCTACAAAAAATGGTGACTTCTATAAATCAGGAAGTGGGTGTTGAATGATGAAAAAAGCCAAAACATGCGGAGAATACTGTTGACTCCTTAACAATAGCATTCAACCTTCTTTTTATAGCAGTTGTTGTTATTAGGTGCTGTAAATCAGTTCTGACTCACAGTGATCCCATGTATAACAGAATAAAATGTTGGCCAGTCCTGTGTCATCCACACAACAGTAGGTATGTTTGAGCCCATTGTTGAAGCCACTGTGCCAATCCATCTCATTGAGGGTCTTCCTCTTTTTGCTGACCCTCTACTTTATCAAGCATGATGTCCTTCTCAAGGGGTTGGTCCTGCCTGATGACATGTCCAAAGTAAGCGAGACAAAGTCTTGCCATCCTTCCTTCTAAGGAGAATTCTGGGTGTACTTCCTCCAAGACAGATTTGTTTGTTCTTCTGTTAGTTCATGGTATATTCAGTATTCTTCTCCAGCAGAGTAATTCAAATGCGTCAATTTTTCTTTGGTCTTCCTTTTTCATTGTTCAGCTATCTAATACATATGAGGCAATAGAAAATATCATGGGTTGGGGAGGGACATATTATCCAATAGACAAGGAAATGAAAGCACAGTGCTTACCTTGCTTGCTAGATCATCTACAGTGAACAATTTCACATTTTTTCACCACACCAAAGATTCTGCTTCTAGGTATGGCTGGCATCTGTCTCTACCCCTACCCCATACCACCCACCTAAAGAATCAAAGCCTTTTTTCAAATTGAAATCCCTGACAGGGACAGAAGATCCAGTAAGCAAGGTAAACATGGGCTTACTTTTGCTTACTTACTAATCTGTAGTGAACAATTTCACATGGGTTTCGTCACGTCACAAGGTAAGCCTGTGGTTACCTTGTCTATTGGATAATCCACCCTTGGATTTGCTTCAAGCACACTTTAGTTCCCAAAGTGACATCTTTGCTTTGTAACACTTTAAAGGGGTCCTTTTGCAGCAGATTTGTCCAAGGCATTAAGTTGTTTAATTTCTTGACTGTTACTTCCATAAGCAGTGATTGTGAATCCAAGAAAAATGAACTCTTCAACAACTTCAGTCTTTTCTCTTTATCATGATGTTACGTATTGGTCCAGGTGTGAGGATTTTGGTTTTCTTTGTGTTGAGGTGTAATCCATACTGAAGGCTGTAGGCTTGATCTTCATCAGTAAGTGCTTCAAGTCCTCTTCAATTTCAGCAAGCAAGGTAGTGTCATCTGCATATTGCAGGTTCGTAATGAGTCTTCCTCCAATCCTGATGCCCCTTTCTTCTTCAAATAATCTAGCTTCTCAAATTATTTGCTCAGCATACAGACTGAACAAGTATGGTAAAAGAATACAACCCTGATGCACACTTTCCTGATTTTAAACCTTGCAATATCCCCTTTTTCTTTTTGAACGACTGCCTCTTGGTCTAAGGGCAGGTTCCTCATGAGCACAATTAAGTGTTCTGGAGTTCTCATTCTTCAAAAGGTTATTCATAATTTGTTATGACCTACACAGTTGAATGTCTTTGCACAGTCAATAAAATACATGTAAACATATTTCTGATATTCTCTCTCTTCAGTGCTGGTATACATCTTCCTTCAGGACCATTGGTTCTTGGTCATATGCTACCTCCTGAAATGGTTGAATGTTGACCGATTATTTTCGATACAGTGACTCGTGTATTTCTTAGATCTTCTTTTGATGCTTCCTGCATCCTTCAATAATTTCCCCGTAGAATCCTTCACTATTGCAACTCAAGGCTTGAATACTTTCTTCGGTTCTTATAGCTTGAGAAATGCTGAGCGTGTTCTTAGCATTTGGTTTTCCATCTCCAGGTCATTGTACATCTCATTATAATATTTTACTTTGTCTTCTCGAGCAGCCCTTTGAAATCTTCTGTTCAGTTCTTTTACTTCATCATTTCTTCCTTTTGCTTTGGCTGCTCTACATTCATGCACAACTTTCGGAGTCTCTTCTGACATCCATTTTGGTCTTTTCTTTCTTTCCTGTCTTTTTAATGTCCTCTTGCTTTCTTCATTTATGATGTCTTTGATGTCATTCTACAACTCATCAGGTCTTCAGTCATTAGTGTTCAAGTGTCGAATCTATTCTTGAGATGGTCTCACTGGCTCTGATTCTCTAAAGAACCCTGAGATAGAGGAAAATTTGTCCATATCTATCAATATTTAAAATTTACAAAATCTTTAATTTCAGAAACCTCCGGTCTAAGAATTTATCTTATAAATTACATGTGTGTATAAAGACATAGACATAAGATTCATGGCAGAATGATGTTCAATAGCAAAAAGGGGAGTGGAAATTATATACTTTTTTTGAAGAATCAGGTTGCTTATTTATTATTCTTTTTTTTAGTGGTAGACATGGAAGATCCATTTTTATATACAATTGTTGTTTTCATAATATTAAAAAAAAAGGAAAAATAGTTCAGAGAATGGTCATAAAAATGGTTACAATTGTCATAAAATTGTGTAAATTTTATACAACCTGCAACCTTTGAATCATTAACAATATTACAGAAACAAATGTACTTGAAACCCTTAATCCAGAAAGCTGTATCATGACGTCATAAATTGTTACTGCTATTGCCTTGCTCGTGAATAGATAGCCTGACTATATTCTAGATTATAAATCTGTCAAAAATGCACTATAGTGGAGCTAGGAATACTTGTGATGGATCATAGGATAAAAAATTATATTTATAAGTTAATTATATTTTGTTGGACTAACAACACAAAACCCATTGCCTTTAAACCGATTCTGACTCATAGCAACACTATAGGACAGAGTAGAACTATCCCATAGGGTTTCCAGGGCTGTAATCTTTACAGAAGCAGACTGCCATATCTTTCTCCCCTGGAGAGGCTTGTGGGTGCAAACTGCTGAACTTTCGTTAACAGCTGAGCACACAACCACTGTGCCACCAGCGCTTCTACACTACTAAAGTGGGGCATAATTCCAGGGACATTACCTATGAAAGATACAGCTGAAACTACATCAGTACAATCCATTGTAACAAAATACATCATAACAGAACTTCAAAATTATATTGCCAGAAAATGAAAGGGGGGGTACACATGAAGTATGAAGTATTTTGTTTTTGCAATAGAAATTTTCACTTTAATCCTATCTTAATCTTTTTGTAGTACTTTAATTTGGAATCATGGAATAGAAAATGCACCTCTGTTGTGAACGGCTTAGTAGATTATTTCTGGATGCTGATGATTTCTTGGAGTCCTGGTGGTAAAGTAGTTAAGAGCTCGGCTGCTAACCAGAACATTGGCAGTTTGAGTCCACCAGCTGCTCCTTGGAAACCTTAATGAGACAGTTCTACTCTGTCCTATAGGGTCTCTATGAGTCGGAATCCACTAGATGGCAATGGGTTTGTTTGTTTTTTGTTTGTTTGGTGATTTTTTTAGTTTGATGATATCTTGTTCCATTTTTTTATTCTATCTTAAATTTTAAGAGTAAAATTTAGTAAGGTGTTAGTGTATAAATGTTGTTGAATATAGTGGATATAAGTAAAACATAAAATGTAATTATTTTTATTGAATAATTTATATACTAATCGACTAAAGGCGTATTATCAACTTTCTGATAAAAATTACTGAAAAAATCTTTAACCTCTACTAAAAATATCTATCAGGACAATTAGCTTCAGGGTCTAATATTAGATCAAAGCTTGAGGTTTTGGGAAATGAATTTGTGCATAATAGCCATTCACCACCCTTCTCATTCTGCAAATTCTATCTCAGAGGTACTTTTTGCAATAATTCCATCTACTGAACATATCACACGCGCACACACACGCATCACAATGTAACCTCACCTAGTGTCCTTCACGGAGTCCCTGGTACTGTTTATCATTAACATGCCCAGTGATGTAAATGTTAAACATACTTGGCTGCTAAAAGAAATTTGGAGTTTCGAGTCCACTTGGAGGCACCCTGGAGAAAGGCTCGGCAACCTATCTTCAAAAAAAAAAAAAAAAAAATCGGCCATGAAAGTCCTATGGAGCACAGTTCTATTCTGAAACATATGGGGTAACCATGAAGCCATGAGTTGGAATCAACTCACTGGTAACTGGTTATTGGTTTAGTGCCCTTCACAAGTAAAACTCTACCGTAGTACTTACCATATTGTACTGTAATTATACATTTACTTGCGTGCATTGTCTTCTAGATTAGCGAAGTTCAAAATGCTTGATTGTACGTCTTCACATTAAAAGTCCCTTGTGGGTTTTTGAATTCGTGTATATTTATGATAAAATTACACATATAAATAATAGTAATAATATATTGTTAGTATGATAAACACACATCAAAAAGCAAAGTAAAAGAATGAGAAAATATGAAATTACTTAAATTGTTGTTTTTTCTAATTTAGTAAAAATAAAATAATTACTGTGATACAAAATGGTTTGTAGCTATTGTAAACCTTGGTTTAACATTGTGTGACACGTTGTTCTGGACATCTGGTTCTAAGGCATTGTACTGTGGTATTATTTTCAGCGCTTATCATAGCTGAAAAAAGTATATTACCAAGATACGTAGACCAAATAAAAGAAGTACATTCTTGCTTCTGTTCAAAAAATAAAACAAGATTCTTATTTTCCAGTTGCATCAAACAATCAGTAAAAATTTTTCTTCTAATTCAGTAAGTATGACATTCTCTGATGTTAATCATTTGTATTTGCACACCAATGAGAAGATACTCCAAATGTGTGTGTGTGTGTATTAGGAAATTCTGTTGTTCTTTTTAATGTGATCAGAGACAGGTTTTAAGACGTGATACAGTTACATTGGTTCCAACAGCAAAATAACATAACAATGGAAGCATTTACAAGCATTACTTCTCAAAATGTATTTACTTTAGGATGAGTAACGTGACAAGAGGATTAGTTCTCTTACTAATTATCTTTACTTGGATGTAAAACATCATCTGTACTTTGAAGAGACATATTATGCATTTTTTCTGTTGTTTGTTGTTTCAAAAGTGACTGTAAGTAGCATACAAATACACTGACATATTTTCAGAAGTAAGTTTGCATCTACTATCTTGTGAAGGAGAAAAAGCCAATAAATACAGAATACATCTTTTTATTAGAACGTCCTTTAAAAGTGTTCCCATAAAATAGCCATCAAAATTTGTGTTAAAAATATATTAATGGACTCCATATTTTGTTAAAAAAAGTAAAAAATTTACTATATGTTGAGAATGTTCTTTTTATACCATTAACCACATCATAGTTAAGCAATTTTGTTGCTTCTTTCCTGTAGTAGCTTGGCTAGATTACTCTTCCTTATATACTTAAGTTCACTCTTGACACCTTTCATTGTCTTATAAACCAAATATTATGTCAGAAAATTCTGTTAAAAACATACATATAATCTAGCATCTTCTCAGCATTTTCCACACTCTTGCTCTAGTCCAAGCTAGCATTATCTCTTGAGTGGATTAATGCTAATAGTTTCCCTACTTCCCATCTTTGTCTCCTAAAATACCTTCTCAATACCATATCTAGAGTGATCTTTAGAAAAAATATGTCAGATGATACTTCTGCTCAAAAGACCCTTCAGATGACTCCCACCACATCCAAAGTAAAATTAAAATCTGTAGAAGGGTCTAGAGGCCCTCTGATTTTGTCCGCTAGAAGCTCTTCCACCATTATCGCTTCTGCTCCAGAACTTTTCTAAAGACACACAGGCCACCTTGCTGCCACTTAAACATGTCTGGCAGGGGATGGCCTCAGCCTTTGAATTTTCTGTTCTCTTTTCCTGAAATATAGCCCCTTGGCCCCCATGTATGAAGGCTTGAGTTCTCCATTCCTTTTGATCTTCACTCTCGTGTCACATCCTCAGAATGGACTTACAATCTACCATTTAAAATATGGTATACATATGCCCTCACCCCAACCACTACTCTCCATCTCTTATTCCTGCTCTTCCCCCGCTCCATGGCACTCATTAATGTGTGATGTACTCTATATTTTATTTATTTGTTGGTTTATTTTTGTCTCCCCCCACCTAATGTAAGTCTCATGAGGGCATGAGTTTCTGCCTGCTTTGTTCAGTGCTGTATATCCAGGCTTCAGATCCTTGCACAGTGTATGTTTTATATACAGACTGCAGCAAATCACTTCTTGTTTAAAGTATGAGTTAATTTCACTGTGCTGCTAATTCAGCAAATTTTTCCAATTTTTTTTAAGATTAGTCAAAGTGACTGCTCCATCAGTGGTTACCTTTATAGTTTCATTTTAAATATAAAATTTTATTTTTTTAAAAAATGCATTTGATCTTAAGACTGTACCTGTCTAGGATATCTTTGTTCAATGATTCAATAAACAGTAGTTCTTTATACATTTCATGTTTGAAACAGAATATTGTGAAAATCACAATATGAGACACATTAGAAATCTGTGTAGTTTCATCCAATTTTACAGCAATCTTCCTCCACTATAAAATATGTTAAAAACACGTTTGTTTTCAGATCTTCAGAAATGTTTTCCAAGTAGCTTCTGACAATATTTCTGACCATAGAATGCACTTTATTTAAATCCCACATTATTTACTATGAGCAACTTTATAGTGGCAAGAAGACCAAGTGTTACTTAGATGGTATGGCATATTAAAATATCAATTTTAAATAAGAAACTTCAGAAGAACCATCTAAATCTTTACTACTAAGGTATCTTTATTAAGTATTAAGTAAAGCATAGAAGGACTTGCTGAAAAATAATCATAACATGTGCTAGTCATATACTGGGTACTTAATTTTTAAGTGTCTTGGAAATTAAGATGATTTCATTATCTATGATTTCAAGTCATATTGAGACTTAGGGTTTCATCGTTAATATTATAAATACGTAAGTACATGTATATTTTAGCAATTTTATTATTTTATAATTCAATAGTCTTTTATTGATTTTATTCAATTCGTATTTTTACCGTTACGTATTTTGTGATGCACTATTACAAGGAAAAGAAAAAAAAAAGCTCTCCCCCCTTCTTACGTTTGCTTCTGCTTGAATTAATATTGTTATATTTAATCTGCAATTTTCTTTACAAAATAGGTTAAGCAGTTTTGTGAATGTTAGTTTGTTTAAACATACTTACACAAAATAATGTAAACTGGAATGTATTTAATCAAGTGTACGACAGATGTGTTATAATATTCTAAAGGAAACAGTGAGTTTATTTGTGTATGTGTATTATGAAACACCTACAATTTCTTAAAATACATAGAATACCTTGTTTCAGAGGTGATTAGATAATATGGAGACCAAATAAGAGAAGAGTCAACCTGTATATCAAAATATAGGAGGAAGTTTTAATATTCTGCACCTGCACCATAAGAGGTCTTGCAAATTTCTTGGCATAGAAGATTGTCCACTACAGGGACGATTGGTCTAGACTGTAGACTTTGTATGGAAAGTACACAAGACCTAATTTCTTGGATGAATAGCACATAAAGAATAACTGCCTTGCAGTAATAGTATACCATTAATAATTATTTGTTGAATAAAGCCATTTGGTAATTTATGTACCTGACACGATATGATATTATTTTACAAATAGTGGTAGTACAGGCTTTCAAAATTAAGAGTTTCCTCCTAAAATATAAGAAATCAAATTCAAAAGTAAAATAGCATGCTCAAGGTCAGACATTTTGCAGAGATGCAATTTGAAGTAAGATTTCTGGTTGAATCCCGTACACTTTCCTGTATGTTTATTTTTAATCATCCTTACTTTAAAAAACATTCTAAGTGTTTCATGGCAACACTGAAGTTCTGACTGCATATATAATTGCTATAATTATTTTATTTAACTAGAAAATTGTTCGAATAGAGCAAAAACCAAACAGCTAACAATAAATATTTACTAAATGTCTAATTATTTTAGGTGCTTCAGTCTGGAAAATATATTTTTATGAAGATAAAGAAATAATATTATTAATAATTGCTAAAATGTTACTTGTGAATTTCTATTTTCTTAACACTATATAATGAGTTTTCTCTTACTTGAAATACTTGAACCTCTTGAAAGATATAATTTGCACTGGCAGCTGAGGTCTTTTATTTCTTGAACAGTAGGAAAGGGTGACATAGACAGAGTTTCCTGCCAATAAACTTTACTGCTGATATTAAAAACATAGTGTTTATAGATAGAAAAGAATTCCAACATGGAACATCTCTCACTGTTTGCCAAGTTCCTCATAGGCCCTAATCACTACCTGACAATGATTCAATGCAGAGTGAAGCCAGACCACCAAACTATTTCATATGCCCATAGCCTATTGAGCAGCTGCCAAACGTTTAACCCCAGATGTCTTCATTGACCTGGGCTGGACTGAAACCACAGAATGAATAGCAACAACTATTTAATGTTCCCCCTTTTCTAAACCAGTTTAGACTAAAATATGCATACTTTTATAAAATCTGCTGAACTTCAGGCACAAAATATTACAAATTCTATTTATATTTTTATCTAAATATATGTTTATAAATATGCATATATGTGTGTATTTAATGAATATTTGGTGTCTTATAAAGAGGCCAATTGGAGCTAATCACTACACCATATAAAATATAAATAAAAAGACAGCACATATGCGCCAATCAAGGCATACATTGTAATAAATTACATGTTCATTTTTGTTATTTTAAAAAGTGTTGGTGGTGCAAATGGTTTATGTCCTTGACTGCTAACTAAAAGGTTGATGGTTTGAGTTTGGCTTAGTTTAGAAGGCTTGGTGATCTAATTTCAAAATACCAACCATTGAAAACCTACAGAACATAGTTCTAGTCTGACATACATGGGGTGCTATGAGTCTCATACTTGACTTGTTGGAAGCTAGTGGTGTCATATTATATACACACACACACACACATTAATACATACATATGTATGTGCACACGATTACTTATATATGTGTGTATCTGTCAGTTTGTCATATTATGGTGGATTACATGTTGTATGATGCTGGAACCTATGCCACCAGTATTTCAAATACCAACAGATCACTCATCATGGGTAGGTTTCAGCAGAGCTTCCAGACCGAAGACCAAGCAGGAAGAAAGACCTGGTGACATACTTCTGAAAATTAGCCAATGAAAGCCCTATGGCTCACAAAACAATATTGTCTGACATAGTAGAGCTGGAAGATGAGCCTCCTAGGTTGGAAGGCACTCAAAATACACAGTGGACACAACAATGGACTTGAGCATATCAATAATTAGGAAGACAGTACAAGGCCAGGCAATGTTTCATTCTGTTATACACAGGATTGTCATGAGTCAGAGCTGACACTATCGCAACTAACAATAACAACACGTGAACAAATGTGTGCAATAAACAAATACTTTCTTTTATAAGGCTCATCACAAAGCTGATTCCTATGAGGTAGAAATGAAAGATGTCCCAAATGTCCAACTTTTCCAAACTGCTGTACCACTCCATCATCTCTAACATCAACTACTCCCTCTTCCCTCAGTACTCTCCCTCCTGTCTTTGGGTTCCTAATTGGTTGCAAAATCTCACAGATCTCATGAACCTTATGAAGGAAATGGCTCACATAGTTGTGGAGGGTTTCAAGTCCCATATCAGTGGGTTAGGCATAGGCTTCTCCTGACCCACGTGGCTGCAGGGGCTGACGAACCCAAATCAGCAGTTCAGATAGCAGGCTACTGGCTCACAAGGTTGTGAAAGCTGGTGAATCAAGTCAGACAATAGGCCGTCGGTCCATGGGGCTATGGAGGCAGGTGAATCCCTGAATCAGCAAGTCAGACAACAGAACTCTGGCTCAAACCCCAAGAACTGGAGGTCAGTTGATTGTGAACTAGACTTGGCATCCAGATGCAGAGAGAGAGCCCCTCTCCAGGTCATCCACAGCCATATCTTAGGTGCAGGCCATATCTCAGGGAAGGGCGTAACTTGAGTACGGGTAGGACTTGAGTCACACCCTCCTGCAAAGCTGCCACCCAAGACACACTTTACACCAATCCTGCCTCATCAACACATAGAGGTCAGGATCCATAACACATATTGGGAATCATGGCCTAGCCAAGTTGACATATAATCTCAAACATCACAGTTTCCATATACTTTATTTGCATAGCCCCATTCAATCATTACGTGTGAGTCACAAAGATCATGGCTAGAAGGGCCATAGAAAGTAATTCATTACACCACACACACATACAATATGAACACACACTCATACAGACACACACACACACACACACACACACACACACACATATATATATAGAGAGAGAGAGGACAGAGATACAAAGAGATTGGTTTCCATAATCCAATAATCCACAATATTATGATTCTGTATTAGCTTTTTATAGAATGAATTTATAATTCATGATAGTTAGGGAGTATCTACTGCTATATCAAATTCTACACCACATTTATGGAACTTACAGAAAAACATACTTGTGTAATAACAACCATAGAAAAAATGAGAAAAGATATTGTGGAACAAGAAATTATTTACACTCCATTAAACAAGGAAAATAGGTGGACTCATATTGGGAAAGAAAATTACAGCTTAAGACAAGAAGCTCTGATGTAGAACATGGTTAATATGATGGAATACAGAAGCAGTAGTGGATCCAGGATAAGTTAAAAGGGTGATTTATTGATGGAAAGGGGCAGAGACAGCCAAAAGATTGTATGTATATCCATGCATCTGTGTCACAGAGTAAGTTGGAGAGGTCTGACTCCAGGAGAGTGTCATGAGCAGAATTACTTCTGTCAGAGAGGCAGGACAATGGGTCAGATGTCTTGCAATGAAGGAAAGTGAAATGCAATCAGAAGGATGACGGCTGAGGTAACTTACATGCCTCCCAATGGAGAGTGGATAGTATTTGTCACAGGTAAAATTGTATGGATTTGCCCATGATTCTTTCCCATGATTATTCAATCAGACATCAGTGTAGGTACTGCTGTGAATGGACTTCATAGAAGGAATAAAGGATACTAATCAACTGACCTTAAAATAAGAAAATTATCCTGTATAATCCAGGTGGCCCAATGTAATCAAGTGGACTCTTAAAAAGGAGAAAGAAGTCAGAATAGTCAGCAGGAGAGAAGGGACAGAATTAGAGAGATCCAAAGTGTGAGAAGGATTTAACCCACTGTTAGTGGGCTTTGAAGATGAAGAAAGGAGTCCACAAACCATGGAATATGGGTGGCATCTACAAGATAATGCCATTGGATGATAGGTGGTAAGAAAACAGGAACCTCAGTTTTAAAATCACTCGGAACTGAATTCTATCCACAAACCTGAGAGAGAAAGGAAAGAGATTTCCCCCTAGAGATTCCAGAAGAGAACACAGTCCTAAATGCACATTGATTTATAACTCTGGAGCAGAGAAACCACCCAAGATCACTGGAATTCTGAACCAATGAATTGTGAGATAATTAAAGTGTGCTGTTTTCAGCTGTTACATTTCTGGTAATTTGTTTTAAAACATTAGAAAACTATTACAGTATCCCTCTTCAACTCTCATGCCTCATGCATGTCTAATCAGAATAACTAACGGAAAGAAAAGCCAACAATTTCAACTTCAAAGCCAATTATGGTCAAGAATCATTACGTATCGGAGCACAGCAAATATGATGAGAGAGGGATAAGATATTCAAGAAGTGGGAGACATTAAACCTCACAAAATAATGGAAAAGTAAAGCAGAACACATGTTAAAGTATGCATAATTAATATCTCTAGTTATTCATATATCTATGGAAAAAAATGAAAACTAAGTTTAAACAACAAAATTTTTAAATAACTCCCAAGAACTAGGACTATCATTATGAGACGGTGACTTTTTTAAGACAGAAACTTTCTTTAAAGGGATTTAGAGTCTAGTAGTGTTAAAGAAAATAATGAAAATGAAAGTCCATTGAAGAACCAAACAATATAGTAGCAAATTGATTTCTAATTAATACTGTAGATAGTACAAGGAAAATTACAGAAAGGGGTACCATTGAATGAATGTGATTGGAAAGACTTGCAAAGATCCCATAGAAGAGATCAAAACCGAACCAGAGATTTTTTTTTTCCCATCAGTTGTTGGCCGTTTGATGAATAAAATGGCTAGAAATATTCATAGTTAATATTTTTCCATGCTCTTACGTTACAAGTCTCATCAATAATATTCAAAAAAAGGAATGTCTTATACAGCACTTCCCAAATTTTACTAATAAACATCTCCCCCCCACAGGACACTTGCCTAGGGAGTGAGGAAAGAAACACAAGTAACCAACCATGGGAGAAACATTCACTTGTATCTGGAACTGTAGATGGCAGATCTCTTTGGAATGGGGATGGGGGAGGTTGGTAGGATGCATAACTAGAATGAACGGAGAAGAGTAAAGAAGAAGATGACTGTGCTTCACTTTCACACTGTAAGCAGCCAGTTGTTAGCAGACAAAAAAAAAAAATTGCATGGGGAAATTTTATGAGTGGATATGACTCACATTTTATATAATACAGACCTATATGTGTGTGCATTGTGTTGGTATCTATCCATGCATTATATGTTTATCTATCTAAATGTCTAATCTATCTATCCATCTATCTAATCTATCTGTCTGTCTGTCTATCTATCTATCTGTGTATGATCTATTTATATATCTTAAATCAACTGGCATCAAGTCAACTCCTACTCATGGTGACCCCATGTGTGTCAGAGTAGAACTGTGCTCATAGGGTTTTCAATGGATAATTTTTTCAAGTGTCTGAAATTGATTCAAGTAGCTAGAGAAGACTGATAACTTTCTAGTATCCTAGGGTCAGCAGTGAGTTTGGATAGAGAGTGGGCACAAAAATAAAGAGGTTTTCTCTTTAAATGTTATGAGTCTGGCTTTCCCAAATTAACGGTTATATTTGTATGGCAAAAAAATCATATTGAACTCCTTTGTTCCATTTTGTTTTCGTACCTTAAGGAAAACTGCACTGAAGTGAGATTTTTAACATATTTCTGGGTGCTTGTTCATTAGATCATTAAAAAAAAAGAAAAAAAAAATGCCATCTAGTCGATTCCTACCCCTAGTGACCCTATAGAACAGAGCAGAATGCCTAGGGGTTCCAAGACTGCAATTTTTACAGAAGCAGACTGCCACACCTTTCTCCTGTGGAGCAGCTGGTGAGGTCGAATCACTGAACTTCAGGTTAGCATACGAGCATTGAACCACTGCGCCACTGGGGATTCTTACAATGCTGTAATGATTTCAAAAACAAAGTGTGCAGTTGCTCTTGGCAGAGAGAAACTTGTTCAGATAGATTTGTTTGCTTATTTTTTTCCCATCAACAGTGTCCTAAGCCAATTGCACCAGGTCTGAGTACTTTGTTTGGAACACTGCTTAAAAACAATGAATTATATTTGATTCCCTAGAGGTCTGAGCAGTGCAACTGGTACTGGACAAAGGAACAGGCAGCAACATTGCTCTATCAGAGCTGATACAACCTTCTTTCCATTGGAGACATCAGCTATTAAATGATGATGATTGTCCCACTAAGTTTAATTTATATAGAACATCAACCTTTTGGGTAGTAGCTGAGCACTTAGCCATGCACCACCAGAACTACTTCAATAACTTGATCTGTATTATAGTATCAAGGAAGAAGATTAATGAGGGTAGTTAAGTTGGGAGGCATCCTGGCTAGATTTGAATGCTATGTTTTGTTATTTGTGACATGTCTTCCTCTTCAAAACCACTGGTCATTTTAATTTTCCTCTTCTCATGCAACCTGGTTTAAGTTCTGAAATATAAGTCTGGGAAACTGTCAAATACACAATTTACATCACTAGTAAAGCTATTTACTAATCCCTAGGCTGTTTTCTGTTTTAGTTAATTTCATAAGAGACCTGTTAAAATGGTGGTTTAGCCGAATTTTCATAAATACAATTTCCTAAATAAAAATACATAAGTAAAACAACAGATATTTTTGAGCCCTTAACTATTTGACAGACACATCTTTGAGGATATGGGGATATGACATCGAACAAGACAGATACCATCCCTTCCCTTATAGACTTATATTCTAGAATGGGAAGATCTTGAAAAATAATTGTGTTCAAGCATGAACTTTTAGTACAAAAACTGTGCTGGTTTTGATTAAAACAAAACAAAACAAAGTTTCTCATTTGTGCCACAGTGAAGACAATCTCAATATTGTCGGAAGTCCAGGTAGTTTCATGTTTCAGCTGACTCATGAGGCCTCTTTTAATAGCAACTGCAGTAAGTTTAGAATCCTTTAGGCTCTTCTCAGTGTGGTATCCATGGACTTCTAAGCCCTTTAGAGATGTGGTGGTGCAAAATTTGTGACAGTGATTTTAGTTTTTGGCTACTAAGAATTCATTTCTGGCTTTCTCATCAAGCCATTGTCCCTCCTTTTTATGGGAGTGGTCATCTTTAACTTTCTAAGAATGTTTTAAAATTTAAGGGTCATACTAAAGAAGAAAGATAGATAACAGGCAAATTTTAACCCAGCCTGTTTAATTTTTTGTAAAATTTTCCCTTGGAAAATTCTCAAGAAAGGAGAAAACGTGGAGATAAGAATACAGCTTTTGGTTTTTGTTAGTTTATAGAGTTCTTCTGGAATAGGATGGAAATGCACTGTGGAATCATTTCTTCTAAATTTAAAAAAGAAAATGGAAAACTCATACAGTTTATAGATATATCATGCCCCAGTATTTGCATTCATTGGAGAATCTTATCCTACTTGGACTTGACATTGTCTTTATTTTTTACATGTCTTTTTCATATTAAGATTACAGGAAATTACAGTGGCTAAATTTCTGTGAACAATCCATTCAGATACAAATGGATATTTTATATGCACAGAGAGGTAATTTTTTCAAAGGCAAGTTCTCTGACTATGCAACAGACTATACAATTCACTTGACTTCCATTTGGGAATGTATTTCTGGAGGTCAACTGAAAATTTTATACTGAAATTGCTGTTATAAAATTTTTCAGAGGTCTTCTGTTAAAAAAAAAAAAAAAAATTGTACTAAACCAGGAAGGAGGAAAATTTGAATCAAAACATCACAGTTCAGAAATGAAATCCTAATGTATGGCAAATATTTCAATTGAGGTACACAGCTTATGGCAAGGGAAGATTTATTTATTTTTTAGTTTAAAGAACTATATTCTCAATCACTACTAGAACTCTTTGAGTTTAGCATTTTTTGTAACACAATTTTAACTATTTTATTCTGCCAAACTGTAATTGTTTTTTGTCATTATGCTAATATAAAGGTGCAATAGTGCTCAGATGTTAAAGACATATTTTTGATGTTGTAAGTATTAGATGTGGAGGTGTTTAATTTTACTAAAATCTTTATAGTTTATTGTAAAAATATATAATGACTATCACAAACAAACATAAGTCACCCATTTTTATATTTCTGCTAACTACTTTTTCATCAGGAGTCGCTGGGTGGTGCAAATGATTAAGCTCTCAACTACTAGCCAAAATGTTGTCTGTTAGACTCACCAAGAGGTGCCTCGGAAAGCAGGCCTTGTGATCTTCTTCCTATAATTCCTGTAACCGCTGATACCATATGAAGGACACACAGTAAATATACACATGGTAAAGAGTGTTTAAAAAAAAATAATGTATTCTCCATGATATATATATATATATTTTGCTAGTCAAAGATACAATAACCTGTACGTTGAGGGTAAGGGTGTTTATAAAACATGCTCGTTCATATCTTGGAAGATTAATAATTGAATGCACAAAACTGTGACATGGTTTTGAAAGACAGTTCTTATTTTAGCCATTGTACTTTAGACTGGAAAGAGCAGCAGAGCAACAGTTTCTATTATTAAGTCCATCTCCAAACATTGTCTCCCTTTGTTAGATGTGTCATCATCCTTAGCAATTGTGTGGTGTGTGCACTGGACTGGACAGTGATCTAAGTTTTCATTTGGTTTAGATAACCAAGAATTTACCTTTATTTCTCCTTCTAAACTCAATTTAAAACATTCTTGACACTTTGTACAATTGTACACAGACTTACCAGCCTTTTGGATAGTGCAATCAGCTGAGTCTTTTTTAAGACTTTACTTCATTTTGACACTGTATTGCCTTCTCCACCTGACTGATTGCATATCGCCACCACAATCTCTTGTATTCTCTGGGAATTAGACTGAAGGTCCACTCTGTATGATTTTATACCTGTGCTCTGTTAATATATAGATTGTCTTGGATCTTGCAGCTATGAACCTGTGACAATTCTTCCAATAAGTTGTTTAAGATAATAAGACAAGGTGAAGTTACTGTTACAAAAAATAATAGTTTATTTACAGTTTTTGTTCATGGGAAGCTATTTTATATTCCTCATTGTCTTAGTTATCTAGTGCTGCTGTGACAGAAACACCACAAGTGGATGGCTTTAACAAATAGAGATTTATTTTCTCAGTCTAGGAGGCTAAAAGTCCAAATTCAGGGTGCCAGGTCCAGGAGAAGGCTTTCTCTCTTGGCTCTGGGGAATGGTCCTTGTTATCAATCTTTCCCTGGTCTAGAAGCTTCTCAGCTCAGGGACCCCAGGACCAAAGAACATGCTCCACTTCTTGTTCTTCATTCTTGACTGCATGAGGTCCTTCTCTTTGTCTACTGACTTCTCCCTTTTATATCTCAAAAGAGATTGACTCAACATAAAACCTAATCTTGTAGATTGAATCCTGCCTCATTAACATAACTTCCTCTAATCCTGCCTCATTAACATCATAAAGGTAGCATCAACAACACATAAGAAAATCCCATTAGATGTCAAAATGGTGGACAATCACACAGTACTGGGAATCATGGTATAGCCAAGCTGTCACACATTTTTGGGGAATACAATACAACCCATAACACTCATATAATTAAGAAAATTAAACAAGAAAAATAAAACTCCACTATTTAATAAAATATCTGCTTTACAGGTTTACATTTGCTATATTCTTTTTTTTTTTAAATATTTTATTGTACTTCAGGTGAAGGCTTACAGAACAAATAGTTTCTCATGTAACAGTAACACACATGCTGTTTTATGAC
>NW_004444338.1:212317-214930 GCF_000243295.1 Trichechus manatus latirostris | reverse complement strand
TTCTCTGTTTGGCTTAGTTTTTCGGATCTTTGTTGTGGAGGGACGGCGTGGTGTTTCTGCCTAGAGCGCCATCTTGCCGGAAGTCCAAAAGCTCATATTTTAAGAGTGAGAGACACAAGGCAAAAATATTACATGTAAGAAATAAAATATTTATTTAGCATATTTTGATTGTAAGTGCCATGAAAAATCAAAAGAAATAGATGAAGGAGATTATGAGTGTTTTTCACAAGCTACAATTTTTAAAAGGTAATTAAGGCAAAACTCATTGAAAAGGTGAAATTTATATCAAGATTCAAATAATATGATGGATTTAGTTATGGGGTATCCAGAGGAAACCAAGTGTATCAGACATTGAAAAAATCTGGGGAAAATTTCCTGAGGTAGGAGATTTTCTGACATTTATGAGGAGCACCAAGTAGACCAACTAGGTGGGGCCTAGTAAGAGATGAAGTTAGTAAGATGAGGTGTGGGGAAAGTTTTTGTTGGGAAGTATATGAAGGGATGACTGTTTACTCAGTGTTTCCTATGATACTTTGGCTCCTATAGCAGTTGAGTTAAACAGTTATTGGAGGGTTTTCAGTTAAGGAGTGACATAACTAACATATTAAATAACACTCTGGTATATTAAGAATAAACTTTAGGTGGCAAGGGTAGAAGCAAGTAGGCTAGTTGGAGGTTATTGTAACCATACAGGAGAAAGATAATGGCAATGAGAGTTGGATGATAGTAGTGGAGGTGGAGAAAAGTGATACAAGTCTGGATGTATTTTTAAGTAAATCTTGTGCATTTCCAGACGAAGCAGATGAGGTATGTAACAGAGAGAAGGGTCATGGATGACTCCAATTTTTTTGGTTTGAACTGGAACAACTGAGATGGAGAAAAACTCAGGGTGAAGGAGATTTTGACTAGATGGTCAGGAGCTCAGGTTTGGTCATGTTGAATTTGAGATATCCATAGCATACCCAATTTTGGCAGTCAATTGTATAATCCAGAATATAGAAGTATTAGGTGTATTAGACCTATAGGAGGCATGGTGAGGAAGAAATCACTCAGGGAACCTGTAAAGATGGAGAAAGAGGGACCACGTTCTGAGACCGGAAGCACTCCAGCTTTACCAAGTGGGGCAATGAAGGGGGATCAGCAATGGAGACAATGGGATAAAGTCAAAACCAAATGAGTGAGGTGTGTTAGAAATGATCAAGTATGTCAAATATTCATGAATTTGGAATTGAACCGTAGTAACTAATTGGCTAAGTTATTTAAATAATTGAAAGGCAAGTCCTTTGTAGGTGCAATTTTTTTCAGTAAAACTTAACTTGTTTAATTTGTACTAATTCCACTGTCATATGAATCAAGTAGACTACGATAAACCACTTCGAATATAGCCAATTAACAGGTACATAATCAAAAGTATATTAAAGGACTACAATAATTTTGGTAACATTCTTTGGTGAATTATAGAACATTCAATTATATTTTTTTATTATGACATGTATATTTGTCAAGTGTTTCCACAAAGTGTGCCTCTGTTCCAACATCAAACACAGAATCTTCTGCATGCTGGATCAATTATTTGACAATCTGAACCTTTATTTCTTTTGAAAATGAAATATTTGAATAAAAGTGAGATTCAAATGGCCTATAGAGTCAATACAATTTAATTCTGTTGAATTTCACAATATTTATTGAAAATATATTTTATTTAAATGTCTATGCTTGTTTCTTTAGGAGATACAAAAGCAAATGAAAAAAAAATAGGGGGGAAAAAAGAGACCCAAAACGTTCCATTACTTCTCTCTTATCCCAATTGATGGCGAAGGACACTAATGAATAGGGGAGAGGATGGAGAACCTTGGGATGATATGAATGTCTTGAATAAAACAGGTATTTTTATGCTATTGAATATTTCCTTTTTATTATGGTTGGTTACATCCTCTGATAAACTTTTGTAAATTGTGTACCAAAGAGCAATTTTTGTAATGGTTTTCATCTCCTTATTATTGCAACATACAGGTATACCTTAAATGGTCCAGACAAATATGTGACTTAAAAATAAATATGGAAAATTATATTTACAAGAAAGAGAAGCTAATTAGATAATAACTTTCTTACTTTTCTGTTTCCTCTGCCTCCTCTGCACTTTCACCCATTCTGTCTTTTAAACCTAAAGCATACGCAAAAGAAAACTTCTTACTTCTTTTCTTTTTCTCTTCTTGCCAACTACAGTTTAGGTAAGCAGGTTAATGTAAGTCAGTCCATAAATTATCATGTGAATTTATTGTTGTGGCAAAATAATATATTTAATTAAAGTACCATTAACTAGCTTAAGTAAATGTGAGTAACCATCATTCTGATAAAAAGGTGCTAGTCCCGAATCAAAAACACTGGAAATAACATATGTTGGAGGGGCTGCGGGGAGAGTGGAACTCTTATGCACTGCTGCTGGGAATGCAAAATGATACAACCATTTTGAAAAATGATATGTCGCTTCCTCAGAAAGCTAGAAATAGACATACCATTCGATCCAGCAAGCCCACTCCTAGGAATATATCCTAGAGAAATAAGAGTCGTCACTCCAATAGACATATGCATGCCTATGTTCATGGCAGCATT
>NW_004444338.1:125406-202863 GCF_000243295.1 Trichechus manatus latirostris | reverse complement strand
TGACATGTTGTGGGGTTGTTAACCAATGTCATAAAACAATATGTGTACTACTATTTGATGAGAAACTATTTGTTCTGTAAGCCTTCACCTGAACTACAATAAAAAAAAAGAAATTAAAAAATGATTATACATGTGATATTTATCTAGTAATAATCAGTCAACAAATTTAAAAAAAAAAAGCTGCCAGTCCAAAGTCTCTCATACAGAAAAACAAATCCTCCTATACATTAAAACAGTTAAAAAAGAAAGAAAGAAAACAGAAGAAAAAGATATGTGGAGAAAAAAACACAAAACATCATCACTCCTTTATTAGTGCTTATACGTTTCGTCAAAGTATATTTTCTTAAAAAGAATAATTCTGCTGTTATCTATCTATCTAAAAATTTATCTTTCTAAATGAAGTTAAAGCTTAGATTGCTTTCATTTCATAGTCTAAGAAAGACAGTGAGTAATACAAGCATGGAAGTACAATGTTATCAAACCTAAGCCTTCAACAATCCCATTATAAAGATGATTATGAATTTTTTATATGATTAATCTAGTCATGATCCACCCCATTCTACACTTCAGTTAACTCTAATGGATTTTTTTTGTATGAATAGTGGACATTGGCGATGGTTTATAAAAATATTTATGAAAGTACTATTTCTCATTTTTTTGATAGGAAGACATTTTATAGGCTTATAAAGAGATTAATGGAATATAAACAGAATCTCTTATTTTTCTGAAGTCCTTCAAGAATACATGTTCTTTAATCTAAGAAAATATTCTTTCTGTCTTTTTGGCATATATCTCCCTAGATTTTATTTTATTTCCTTTTCTTTCCTTAGATATGCCCTTAGAATGGAAATAACCATGCACTTGAAAGTTTGGAGGACATGTGGTAACACTCACTCATGCCAGCTGGCTCACTCATCTCTACACACACACACACATGCCTGAAAGTTAAAAATTAGTGAAACATTTATCGATTTTTCTATAAAATAAATAGTAATTGGATAGAAGTCATGACCCCCATAGCAAAAGTCCATGGCTAACTCTGTATATAAGTAAGAGAATCGCTGCTTAAAAACCAATCATTGCTCCCTATGTAACGTGTACTTCAGGAAAAGGCATGTGACTAATATAAAATCAAACTTTTCTAATGAAGGACCTGTCATTATCATATACGTTTCTCTCTTTATCTTGATGACTGCTAAACAATTTTGCTGCTGCACAACTAAGCGTGTATCACAATACTTTCTAGAAATGAAATTATTTTATGAAAAATCTTACTTATTTATCATATACTAAAACCAGTTGCTGTCAAGTGGATTCTGACTCATGGAAACTCCATGTGTGTCACAGTAGAACTGTGTTCCTTAGGGTTTTTATTGGTTGCTCATTTAGAAGTAAATCACCAGGTCTTTCTTCCAAGGCACCTCTGGGTGGACTCGAACAGCCAACCTGTTGGTTAGCAGCAACGTGAATTAACCATTTGCACCACCCAGGTACTATTTTCTCTCATTCTCTTTGAATATCATAACAGGTTCTCTCCTGTTGCTCTCTAGAAGTTGCAAACAAAACACCAAAACATCAATGACAAAATCTCCATTTCGTGAAGATACAACTGAAGCTTAACTGAGTCAGGACTTAATACCTATACATTAATATCTGCATACGCATTTCTTCGAAGATGTTTTTCTTAATACCTCAAAACATATTTCATCACTTTTATTCCCCTTTCTACAGAAAGTCCTGATGAAACTGAGTCGTAGAAACTTTTTTTAAAATTGTTCTGTAAATTTTCCAAATTTCACAATAATCAAATTCCCTGTTACTTCAAGCTCTACACTTTCTTCTCTGCCAGATTATTTTTAATGGCTGACCACATTTCTTCTTTGCTTTTACAGAAGAATAAAATAAAAAACAGGGAGGTCATACAGCAGACTTAAGCTCTATTCATTTTTAAGCCCTACTGTTAATGCATTTTGTTAAAGGGCAGGTTGCAAATGTGAATCCAGTATATTAATGCAAAAATTATTCATTTGGCAAAACCATTTATGAGAGAAATGTGTAAGCAAATGATATCAAGTGAACCATTTACTCAGAAGGAAAACCTGTCACTAATGCTCTACCTATCATTTTGTTCAAAGTTTCTTGTCTCAAATATATATGTATATTCCCCCTAATAATGGAGTATCTCTTAACACAGAAAGATGTGCCTAGTTTAATGATAGGGTGGGAGGAGAGACTTGTTGACTCATAGATTTGAGAATATCGCAAAACCTTTTAACTCAAATAGCAATTACCTTTATCCAATCTCACCCCTGACCTCAATTTGCCCACTATGGGCCAGTAGTATACATGGAATCAGAGTTCGGCATAGCAGAAGGATCAAGAAATGAAAGCATTGTATTTTCTGGGAATCAAGGGTTATGGGGAGTTCCATGGGCTATAAGCAATCAGATTTTCTTTTAGTATTCATTAAAAATGAAATACTATCGAGCTCTCTGAGTTGGAGGATGTCTTAAACTATTTTACAAGCCTCTAGTGATTTTTTTTCATCTTTATATTTATTAGACCACATTCTGGCTAAACTTGACTTTATCTTATTTAAAAAGTATTGCTTTTGAATAATATCTTCATACCATTTTTCTCTCTTTCATACTTTTAATTTGATGTATATCAAACACATATTCATATTTTTAATTGTCAGTCTTTTAATAAATATTTACTAAGCACAAACTTACAGGTCATGGCGGCTGGTGTCAATGACAATGAAGACATATTCAGGGCCAGAAAGAATGCCACAACTTGTAGATTAAAGAGCCCTTGAACTCATCCAGCCAAAACAATTCATTTTATCATCAGGAAAGCCTCTTTATCACTCTGTGGACTTCTGACAAGAGACAGAGATTATTTTCCCTGTGTTAGAATTTGATATTCCATTAGCCCTGATTTTGTAATCATCAGCGAGAGTTTGTATCAGTAGTGATCCTTATACACAACAGTGCCATTATCCCAATTGTTTAAAGAAATTATAATAAAATCCATAATACCTAAAATGATTTTTATATCTTAGTAATCAGATTTCCCCCATGTGTCTGTCAGTTTGTCCTACTGTGAGGGCATATAATGCTGGAAGCTATGCCACCAGTATTCAAATACTAGCAAGGTCACCAATGGGGGACATGTTTCAGCTGAGCTTCCAGACTAAGACGACTAGGAAGAAGGACCCAGAGGTCTACTTCTCGAAGGAATTAGCCAGTGAAAAGCTTATGAACAGCAATGCAACATTGTCTGATATAGTGCCAAAAGATGAGCCCCTCAGGTTGGAAGGCACTCAAAATACGACTGGGGAAGAGCTGCCTCCTCAAAGTAGAGTTGCCCATAATGAGTTGCCATAAAGAAAGTCAAGTTTTCGGGACCTTCATTTGCTGATATGGCACGACTCAAAATGGGAAGAAACACCTGCAAACATCCATTAATAATCGGAATGTGGAATGTACAAAGTATGAATCTAGGAAAATTGGAAATCATCAAAAATGAAATGGAAAATATAAAGATGTATATCCTAGGCATTAGTGAGCTGAAATGGACTGGTATCGGTCACTTTGAAATAGACAATCATATGGTCTACTATGCCAGAAATGACAGCTTGAAGAGGAATGGTGTTGTATTCATTATCAAAAAGAACATTTCAAGATCTATCCTGAAGTACAATGCTGTCAGTGATAGGATAATATCTATATGCCTACAAGGAAGACCAGTTAACATGACTATTATTCAAATTTATGCACCAATGACTAAGGCCAAAGATGAAGAAATTGGAGACCTTTACCTACTTCTGCCGTCTGAAGTTGATCAAACATACAATCAGGATGCACTGATAATTACTAGTGAGTTGAATGCGAAAGTTGGAAACAAAGAAGGATCGGTAGTTGGAAAATAAGGTCTTGGTGATAGAAACGATGCCGGAGATCACATGACTAAACTTTGCAAGACCAACAACTTCTTCATTGCAAATACCTTTTTTCACCAACATAAACAGCAACTATACACATGGACCTCACCAGATGGAATACACAGGAATCAAATCGATTACATCTGTGGAAAGAGATGATAGAAAAGCTCAATATCATCAGTCAGAACAAGGCCAGGGGCTGACTGCAGGGAACAGACCATCAATTACTCAAGTTGAAACTGAAGAAAAGTAGAACAAGTCCATGAAAGCCAACTTGAATTTAGAGACCATCTCAAGACTAGTTTTGAGGCATTGAATACTAATGACTGAAGACCAGACGAGTTGTTGAATGACATCAAGGACATCATACATGAAGATAGCAAGAGGTCATTAAAAAGACAGGGGAGAAAGAAAAGACCTGAATGGATGTCAGAAGAGACTCTGAAACTTGCTCTTGAATGGCAAGTAACTAAAACAGAAGGAAAAAATGATGAAGTAAAAGAGCTGAACAGAAGATTTCAAAGGGCAGCTCAAGAAGACAAAGTATTACGATAACATGTGCAAAGACCAGGAGATAGAAAACGAAAATGGAAGAACTCACTCAACATTTCTCAAACTGAAAGAACTGAATAAAAAATTCAAGCCTTGAGTTGCAATACTGAAGGATTCTACGGGGAAAATATTAAATGACGCAGGAAACATCAAAAGAAGATGGAAGGAATATACAAAGTCACTACACTAAAAAGAATTAGTCAATGTTCAACCATTTCAGGAGGTCACATATGATCAGGAACCAAAGGTACTGAATGAAGAAGTCCAAGCTGCACTTGAAGGCATTGGAGAAAAACAAGCCTCCTTGAATTGATGGAATACCAATTGAGATGTTTAACAAATGGATGCAGCACTGGAAGTGCTCACTCAACTATGCCAAGAAATTTGGAAGACAGCTACCTGGAAAACCAACTGGAAGAGTTCCATATTTATACCTATTCCCAAGAAAGATGATCCAACTGAATGCGGAAATTATCAAACAATATCATTAATCTCACACGCGAGGAAAATTTTGCTAAAGATCATTCAAAAGCAGCTGTAGTAGTGTATCGACAGGGAACTGCCAGAAATTCAAGCTGGATTCAGAAGAGGCTGTGAAACAAGAGATATCATGGCTGATGTCAGATGGATCCTGGCCAAAAGCAGAGAATACCAGAAAGATGTTTACCTGTGTTTTATTGACTATGCAAAAGCATTCGATTTTGTGGATCATAACAAATTATGGATAACGTTGCTGAGAATGGAAATTCTGGAACACTTACTTGTGCTTATGAGGAATCTTCCTATGGATCAAGAAGCAGTCGTTCTAATGGAACAAGGGGATACGTTGTGTTTTAAAGTCAGGAAAGGTGTGTGTCAGCGTTGTATCCTTTCACCATACCTATTCAATCTGTATGCTGAGCAAATAATCCGAAAAGCTGGACTATATGAAGAAGAACGGGGCATCAGGATTGGAGAAAGACTCATTAACAACCTACATTATGCAGATAAGACAACCTTGTTGGCTGAAAGTGAAGAGGACTTGAAGCACTTACTGATGAAGATCAAAGACCACAGCCTTCATTATGGATTTACACCTCAACATAAAGAAAACAAAAATCCTCACAACTGGACCAGTAAGCAACAGCATGATAAATGGAGAAAGGACTGAGGTTGTCAAGGATTTCATTTTACTTAGATCCACAGTCAAAACCCATGGAAGTAGCAGTCAAGAAATCAAAAGACGCATTGCATTGGGCAAATCTGCTGCAAAAGACCTCTTTAAAGTGTTGAAAAGCAGAGATGACACCTTGAAGACTAAGGTGAGCCTGATCCAAGCCATAGTGTTTTCAGTTGCCTCATATGCATGTGAAAGCTGGGCAATGAATAAGGAAGACCGAAAAAGAATTGACGCCTCTGAATCGTGATATTGACGAAGAATATTGAATATACCGTGGACTGCCGAAAGAACGAACAAATCTGCCTTGGAAAGAGTACAACAAGAATGCTTCTTAGAAGCAAGGATGGTGAGACTATGTCTCACATACTTTGGGCATGTTATCAGGAGGCATCAGTCCTTGGAGACGGACTTTATGCTTGGTAAAGTTGAGGATGAGTGAAAAAGAGGAAGACCCTCAATAAGATGGATTGACACAGTGTTGGCAACAACGGGCTCAAGCATAGCAACAATCATGAGGATGGCTCAGGACCGTGCAGTGTTTCCTTCTGTTGTGCATAGTGTTGCTGTGAGTCAGAACAGACTCGACAGCACCTAACAATGGTAGCAATCAGGTTGAGAAATACATGCTTAGTTTTATTTGCTTTTGACAAAATGATTTTATTAGAAGGTAGTACACCTGCCCTCTTCTTCCAACAGATAAGTATCAAGTAGGAAGGTTTTACTGTTATGGGTGCTGGAATATATTTCACACTACTCTCACAGACTCTGAGTTTCTTGAAGTGCAAATTAAATGAGAAGAGATTTGCTTATCCATGTGGCTTTCCCTGCACCATGGGAATCAAACCATACTCCTGTCTTAGCATAAGTCAGAGAAAAGTTAAAGAAAAAAACACTCATGAAATATATAAAGCTCCCAAATTACATGCATTCTTCAAGACTCTTCCCAACAACTCCGTCTTTATCTCAGTACTGCATCCCCTCCCCTCAAAAGAAACCTTTATATCTGATGTCAATATATTTTGAGGTAAGGAATTGGACTGAAATAATCATCTTCTATCTTGATTGGCCCTGTCTATTCATTTACTTTCTCAAATGGCAATATTTTGATTCTTGTTACTGCATGCTATATATTGAAAATCCTACCCAAAATATACCAGGTATGTGAAAATTTGTATCCCCCTTATTTTTCATATGTAGGTTTGTGTACCTGCATAAATCTAATAGTTTTTGTTTTGTGTTTCAACACTTCTGATGTAAGCCACTAGAATTAATTATTAAGCCTAGATTTCTTTTCAAAAAGTATTAGGATTCAAAAGTGAATAGCAGTTACTGGAATAAGAAATAAGTATTTCTTACAATAGTATATAAAATACCCATTCTGCTTAAAATTTTATTATATAATTTAAATATATTATTTCATTGAATAAGAATTTGTTAGATAGAAAATTGTACTCCCATTTTCCAGATAAAGAAAATGAATCTTCAAAACACTGAGTATCCATCCAACTAAAATGAAGTCACCCTAATATAGATTCAGATCTGTGATTCTTCATAGATGTATAAATATTTGTTCACATGCTGTATTGTATTTGAGAACCCAGAATATTGTTTCAGCTAAATTAAAAAAATGTTTCTATAATGATAATTCTTTGCAGCAAGCCATCACGTATAATTTTAAGAGCAACAAAATAATTCATAAATTCAAAATAATTATAAAATTATTTACAGAGTACATTTTTCTATGACCCAAAATTAACATTTTGTGTTACCCAAGAACAGGGATTGATTTTGCTTTCTGGTATTGTCATGGATTAAATTATATCACCCCAAAAATGTGTGAAACAATTTGGCTGGGCTATGATTCCCAGTATTGTGTGGTTGTCCTCCATTTTGTGATTGTAATTTTATGTTAAAGAGGATTAGGGTGGGACTGAAACACCACCCTTTCCCAGGTCACATCCCTGAGCCAATGTAAAGGGAATTTCCCTGGGGTGTGGCCTGCACCACCTTTTATCTCTGAAGAGATAAAAAGGAAAGGGAAGGGAGCAGAGAGGGGGGTACCTCATATCACCAAGAAAGCAGTGCTGGGAGCAGAGCGCTTCCTTTGGACCCAGGGTTGCTGCCCGGAGAGAGAAGCTCCTAGTCCAGGGTAAGATTGATGACAAAGACCTTCCTCCAGAACTGACAGAAAGAGAAAGGCTTCCCCAGGAGCTGATGCCCTGAATTTGGACTTCTAGCCTACTGGACTTGTGAGAAAAGAAATTTCTCTTTGTTAAAACCATCCACTTGTGGTATTTCTGTTATAGCAGCACTAGATGACTAAGACAGGTATGAAGGAATAAGAACCAATGCAAAGCAATTGACTGAAAGTCCTGGGGAGTGAAGAGAAGCAGAATGACACTGACGGAGAATGTGCATACACTTGAAGGAGACACAGAGAGGCAAGCAAGTCTTTGCACTTCTCTGTGACTTTTAATCTTGGACTAGGTGCAGCGTATAGTATGCACAGGGCATGCCAGGAACACATGAGGAAACCCAGTCTTTATTACCTGGGAAACCAGAAAAAGAAGCTGAGTAATTATGAACATTAATTTTAAAAAAAGGAAAGAAAGAAAAAATTTAGAAGGGAAAGAGCTGGAGAGGGAATTTGCAAACCAGTCCTACCCACATTTTGACTGGACCTTGAATTATGTACAGGCAAAACATATTCAAATTAGTCCAATTAAAAACACAAGGCCTGAACTGAGGCCAGGGCTGACAGTCAAGAAACAGTCTGAAAATTAAACTCAACCAAAAACTTTCCTTGTTAAAATTAGGGGTGGGGTGGTTAGGAAAAAAGCTCATTGGCCAAAAATAACAGAACCTACAAACTCCACAACTTAACATTTTTTAATGTCCAGGATATGATAAAAAAAAAAAATAACCAAAATACGAAGAATCAAAAAAATGCAACACATTCTCAAGAGCAAAAAAAAAAAACCATCTGAGGTCTAAAGTGGAAATAAACAAGATGTTGGCACTAACAGAAAATGGATTAGAGCACAGGTTGTAACTGTCCTCAATGAAAGACTTTCCTTGAAGGAAAATGTCAGCCAAGAACTGTCATATCTCAGCAAAAAAATATATAATTAACAAAAAGGAGCCGAATGAAAGTTCTTACATTAAAATAGATAACTAATGACGTAACAAAAAGAACTGTAATTGAATATAAGGTCAAAGCTGATCTTGCACTGTTATCCTCAGAGGAAAACTGAAGTAGGTCACATAGCAGTAAAATGTAAATGAAGCGGTGTTTTCGCATGCAATGAGAAAGATTCAGACAAGATGATGCTCAGCGATCTCCTGTCACAAGAAACATCAAAGTTTTCCAATACTAATTTGGGTTTTGAAGATATTGAATAAAATAGGAGTCCTATCATAAAAGTTAAAAAAAAAAGATGTTATTGAACAAGATTAGAGAGATAAGATGATGAAGCAGTTCAGCTCTCTCATTAGTTATATTTTAAAATTTCAACTCTGAATGTATGTTGATGAAGGATGGGAACTTATGTAAAAACTGCGAAGCATCCTAATATCAGACATCAAGAAGAAAGCTCTATCAATGATGAACACATTTTAAAAATTGAAAATAGAAGTCCTTGAAAACAAACAAAATACTTACTTGTATTATTTTCAGTAAGCAAGTTTCACACCTTTTATCTCAGTCAAGGTTTGGCAAACTACAGTGCTCCACCAAACCTCAGCTGCTCCCTGTTTTTGTAAATAAAGTTTTATTGGAACCAAGTTATACCCATTAACTAGGTATTGTTTGTGGCTGCTTTTGCTGCCATAATGATATAGTTGAATAGTTGTGACAGAGACCATATAGCCCACAAAGTTTACTCTCTAGCTTTTTACTATCTGTATGACTTTAATTAATTATAATTACTCAAACTACAATATTGAAAAAAATTAAATGAGAGTTTTCTATTAGACATATATGAAAGATAAAAGTTTAAGAATACAAAAACAAAACCAGGTAACATATGTCTATTAGAAAGCAATATATACCTATTTTCAGTAAGAGATATATTTCTAAATTAAAGTATTTTTACTTTCTACAATTAAAATCTAAAATAATTTCGGTTATTAATAAATTGTGGTATAAACACATGGGAAAGTATATTGTGAGTGATACACATTAAAATATCAGAATAATGAGCAGTTGTAATAATTTAAATAAACATTAATTAGTTGATTAGTACTGACTAAATGTTAGTCAATAATTTATCAAATAATTTAAACTTGAAATTTTTGATGAATTCAGAAACAGATACTAAATCTGAACATTGTAGCAATGAAATATGGCTAGTAGCAATTAATACAGTACACTGACATAGCTATATTGTCTTAAATACATCACAGTGTATCATCTGAGGCCCATTTTATTTCTCCTGGGTATGGAGAGCCAGACAAAATGATGGTAAAAATATATCCCATTTTTAAGGACTGGAATCAAGCCAAATTTCACTTTTTGTGGTCTTCACAATTAATATTTTTATAATGCTTAGTACTACTGCTCTCTTAGCAAACTGACTTTGAAATTATTAACTGAATGTAGTTTTTAAATGTATTAAGGTATTATATACTAGTACCTGTAGGACCTATTAGCAGGATTGACAATCAGGGAGTAGGTAATAGTACTAGCATATTGTTTATTACAGCAAGCATTCTTTCAATTTGACCAGTAGACTATTCTGTTTTTTTAGTGTCTCTGACCTATTAGTCTGCCTATGAGAGAATTAGAGGACAAGAATTAAAAAATTAAAATGAAAGTCTGATACATTTTATTATAGTGGAATGCATTTATGTATTCATTAGAACAACTTACCTATGACTTATTAAGAGCATACACGTTATTAAATTATACTACATTCCAAGCATCTGTGGTAGATATCATTTTTTCACACAAGTAACACATGCCTTCTACCTTTGCTTGTCAACCGCTCCCTCCCTCCACGTGGTATTTTTGTGTTGTTCTCATTTTTTTTAACATGCTACTGTAAAAAAAAATAATAATAATAAGCATAGCACGCTTAAAGAAAGTACTTTGCAGAGGGAGGGTGCAGTTGGCAAGCTAAGGTAGAAGGTACATGTTATTTTTGTAAAAATACAGTAAGTCATTCTTTTCAGGAAACTCAAGTTATATAAGCTGATCAGGGGATGCACATAAATATGAGAATTTTGTTTCAGATGAGTGAATCAGTTCCATCTATTTACTTTCCCTCCACCTACTTCTCTTCCACTCAGAAATATTTTAGATTTGTAGAAATTATTTTTATATTCATTAATGTCATTTAACTCTGATTTATTAAGGGTCTGCATATGTTTTTAGACATACAGTATATTCCAGGAAAGTGGAAAGATAAACTTTTTATATTACTCTTAAAACCAGTGACAATGGCAAAATATCTTTTGATTATAGAGAGGCAATAGAATTCTCCTCGGACCCCTTCTTATTATATGTCCTACTCTTAGTGTTTCCTGCTCTTTCTTAGAAAATCTTGTGTTATTTGCACTTAGATGTTCTATTCTGCCAAAGCCTTGATAATTGTTGAAGACTTTATTCAAATTTAACTCTCTAGTTTTCCTGTTAGACTGGAAAACCAAAATCCTGACATCATTAGTTTTCCTTGTATCTAATAGGACACCAAGTTAGTACAGAAGAGTGTCTCCTTTTAAGCCATTTTCTGCATCTTCAGGTCCCTGGGTGGTGGTTTGCAATTGGCTACTAATACATAGGTTGCTGGTTTGAACCCATACAGAGGTGCCATAGAAGAAAGGCCTAGTGATCTATTTCTGTAAAGATTACAGCCAAGACAACCCTATGAAACAGTTCTACTCTGTAATGTATGGGATCACCATGAGTAGGAATTAACTCTCCAGCAAAGGGGTTTGTTTGCTTGTTTTTGCATCTCCACCCCGGAAAATACATTACCTGAATTCTCTCTCAACTTACCTCTCTCCAGTAATGATAATGAGTGATATTTTCCAGAACATTTTTCTAATAAAATTTTTCCCCTGTACTGACTGTGTGTACTGTAATAAGAATCTCACTGAGGCGCACTGAGCTAGGCATAATATGATAATCTTCTACCTCTGTCTCTTTTTATCTGCTACAACAGTGTTTTTTTTAATCTAACTACATTAGGTTTTGAAGGGGACAGGTCTTGTTACTACTTTACTTTATTGACATTTTTATCACAGATTTGTCCATATATATATATATATATATATATATATATATATTTTGTTACTGTTTGATTGTTATGTATATTGTGTTTTCAATTTCAGAAATTTGACTCCCTGCTAGGAGCTAGCCTGTGTCTGAAACATCTCTGACCTTTGAGATTTTTTTCTTTCCTTTCTTTCTCTTTCTATCTTTCTTTTTTTTTTCTCTGTCCAAGCCTCAGTCAATCTACTCTACATTTTGCCAGCACCTCAAAGAGCAATATAGTTTAAGTTCTAGTAACTGCTCACTTGAGGGTGTTAGAATTTTGAGGCCCTGGATCATTGTGTGGGAAAAAAAAACAAAAAAACAAAAAAACTGTTGTAGGATTATCAAATTTGATCTGTGTTTTATTCTACCCCTACCTCCACAAGACTATGTAAACAAAACCAAGCGTGAAGTGTCAGAAAATCTCCACATGTAAGGGTAACTTTTGTTTTCTAGTATTCCAGATATCTCTGAGTCCAAGTTATGACCTCAGTTTGGTCTGTCTGCCCCGTTTGTTTTCAGTTTTCACTCTCTATTCAAGGTGATAGTATGTGTGTTTCTACTTATTCAGCGTTTTTCTTCCTTTGGAGGCTTAGTCAGAGTAAGCTAGTCCCCCATCACAAGAATGAAATACACAAAAAAATAGAAGAAAGAAAAAGAACGTGATTTTTTGTTAATATTGATGTTCAAAGACTATAAGAAAATTGTGAATTAAACTGGGAAGAGAGAAAGAGGAGAGGAAGAGAACTAGAGAAAGAGAGAAAGATAGACTTAGCTTTAATATTGTAGATTAGGGCATGTGAAGACATAGGAATATTAAGAAGAAGAATCTACACAGGGAAGAAGAGAAGACAAAATTTTGATTCTTTAGAAAAACATTTCTGTCATTGATTGAATTATGTACCACCCAAAATGTGTGTATCAATTTGGCTGGGCCATGATTCCAGGTAGTGTGTGGTTTTCCCATGTGTGGTAAATCCTGCCTCTATGATGTTAATGAGGGAGGATGGGCAGCAGTTGTGTTAGTGAGGCAGGACTCAATTTACAAGACTGGATTGTGTCCTGAGACAATCTCTTGAGATACAAAAGACAGAAGTGAGCAATGAGACAGCGGGACCTCCCACCATCAAGAAAGCAGTGCCGGGAGCAGAGCGCATCCTTTGGACTGGGGTCTCTGCGCTGAGAAGCTGCTAGTCCAGGGGAACACTGATGAGAAGGCTGACAGAGAGAAAAAGCCTTCCCCTGGAGCTGACACCCTGAATTTGGACTTTTAGCCTACTTTGACTGTGAGGAAATAAACTTCTCTTCGTTAAAACCATCCACTTGTGGTATTTCTGTTATAGCAGCACTAGATGACTAAGACAATTTCCATGAAAGAAATAATAAGAATGCTAGGTACTGAACCAAAAGAATGGGTAGCCCAAGATAAACGAATGGAAGAATTATGACGAGATGTGAACAATAATAGCAAATTCTTCAGAAATTTTACGTTTTTCTCAACAAAGTCAGCAAATATTTATTGCATATTTATTGTTTCAGTTTCTAAGGAAAAGTAACATAGATTCCGTAGCCTCAAAAAGCTTACACCTAATAGACAAAAGAAGACAAATAAAAATATAAATGAGCTAAAGCATCATTATTTCCATGATAAATGTTTGTAACTAATCTAGGGCAAGAGAAAGGAACTATTGATATTTTCTTTGCTTAGGTTTTGGGTTACCAATTGGGGTAGAGTCAACAATGACTCATGGGGGCCCCATGTGTGTCAGAGTAGAACTGTACTCTACAGGGTTTTCAATGGCTGATTTTTTTTTTTTTACTGTAAATAGCCAGGCCTTTCTTCTGAGCCACCTCTGAGTGGACTCACACTTCCAACCCTTTAATTAGCAGCCGAGCATGTTAACAGTTTGCACTACCCAGGGACAGAAGATAAGAATTAAGTTTATAGAGCAACTAGAGTATCTAAAATTGTAACTATGTCAAGAGTGCCAAAGGCTAAATAAACCCTACTTAATTTAGTTTTAGAAGGTCACTAAAGACAAAAAAGTGTTATTTTTGACCAACAGTTGGGAGAAAAAGATAGACTCAAAGAAGTGATGGAAATAAGAAGTAGAGATAAAGAGGGGCCAGGTAAGCATTTTATGACTGTGAAGTTATACAGCTTTCTCTACATGTATATAAATGTGACTGATTTTTTACTGACTGGATTAATACAACACCTGGTGGCACAATGGTTAACAGCTCAGCTGCTAATCAAAAGGTCAGTGGTTAAAACCAACCAGCTGCTCTTCAGGAGAAAAAAAATCTACCTAGAAAACCCTATGGGACAGTTCTACTCTGTCACATAAAGTTCTATGAGTTGAAATCGACTCGATCGCACATAACAACAACAATTAGCTATATAAGCAAGTGTAGGGTCGCTATGAGTGGGTATCGACCGGACAGCAAAGAGTTTGGTTTGGTTTTTGGTTTAGGCGTCCCTGGGTGGCACAAATGGTTAAGCACTTGACTGCTAGCCAAAAGTCTAGTGGTTTGAAGCCATCTGGAGGTGCCTGGGAAGATAGGTTTGGTAATCTACTTCTGAAAGGTCACAGTCTTGAAAACCCTATGGAGCAGTTCTAGTCCACACACACGGGGTTGACATGAGTCTAAATTGACTTGATGGCAACTAACAACAACAGAACACCACAGATATAAATCTGGAGTTACGTCTAGGAGTCATCAAAATAGTATGAAACACTTTTTTTCTTCTTTTTTAAGCGCAAGCTTGGCGTGTCTTATTAGCATCCTCCTACAAGCAGTAAGAGAAGTAACAGGATGTGTTAAGAACTTAATAACATATATACTCAAATACAGACTATAAATATTTGAGCCTGATATTATCAGCAATGCACATAAAGCAATTATAAATATTTATGTCATCTTATATATAATTTATTCATTGAGAATCAATCTAAAATCTACTGAGGAGAAACATATCTAGTAAAGGGAGCTGTTAAATGCATTATAGAATGCTGGATGGAAAAAAAATTTGCTCAGTAAATGTCTTGAAGTTTGGTGTGAAAAAAACGTAGTTTTGAGTCGTGAGTCTACCATTTACTGGCATTGTGACCTTGTATAAATTAGCTAAGCTGTTTAAATCATGGTTTCCTACATCTTTCAAATGAAAATAAGAGCGTGTATTTCATTATTTTTTGTTTGTGTACAGTTGGGATAAGATAATGCGGGTTTACTGTTGAACGTAGTTATCTAGTATTGAATAAAATATTTTTTTAAAAAAACAGCACTATTAACACTGTAATCAACTGGACCCTCCTTCTGTGGTCCCTATCTTTTGAAAAAGAAATTGATAAGTAGGTAATTCTTAAGATTATTTCTTTTACTATGATATCTTGCCAAGTATTTCTAAATACAAAGGGCTCTCTAGTGAAAACTTGTTTTCTTAGTTCACTGAAGAATATCATGAGAAGACACTTACTTCTGTCTACGTTTTCATCAGACATTAGGTAGACAGTGGAATTTTGCACTCGCTTCCTTTAAGGATGCCATGTTGGTATAGCGATGAGGAGCTGGTACCTCCACACGGCAGTCTTAGCCAGAAGTTTGGTATTCTTCAAATAGCCTTTAATTAGTAGGTGATGACTGGATAAGAGTTTTTATCAGCAATTTTTGTTGCTTGTGGCTTCTCATATTGCTCTTAGACGAGTCCTTTGCTTCTAAAAGATGGTGCAGTATAGTGGAAAAGCATTATCCTTTTAGTAAGACATTCTTTTTTTCAAATGCCCAGACCCAGCACCTACTAGCTGTACAACCTTGGATTCTTGGTTTCAAGCACCTACTAGCTGTACAACCTTGGATTCTTGGTTTCAAGATGAGGATGATACTTCCCAGTTAGCAGTACTGACGTGAAAGTTCAAATTAATGTACTAGTGAATCTGTATATAGTAGATATTGTGTGAAAAAAAGCTAGTATTTATATCTCCTTGAGCAACTGCAGGGATAGAAGAGCTTGATATTTCAAATTCAAGCTACCCAAAATGTGCACTGAAATGTCTGGGGCACTGCACTGATCTTAAAGGGGGATGGTAGGATATCTCCAGTGTTCAAGGAAACAAATTAATATTTAATGGATATTGCCCAGACTTGAGATTGAGGTCAATTACAGTTTCAATAAAATTATGATATTATTTGCCATGATATTATATCTTTGTAAAGCTGAGTTTTTAATGGTTTCTGTGATTAAAGAACATATATTGTATTATCTGACTCATATGAAATATCTAAAATAAAGTTTCACAGAATTCTTTGCAGATTTTTATACCAAAAATATTAGATAATTTATAAATAAAATTACTCTGGTGCATCAAAATTGCAATACATCACAGCATCCTAAACATAAACAAGATGCTTTTGGTATCCTTTTTTTACGTTTTGGGTGATCTGCTTTGTTTCCCTCAAAATAGCTTCCCCCTGTTATATGATAAATATAGGTTGACTTACTGAGGTCTCCATAGTCATCATACGTATAAAATATTAGTAAACTTCATTATTTTCATATTAGGCACCATTTATTATTTTATATATAGTGTATATGAATAAATATTATAACATTTTCCTCACATAATGCTATTGTCTGGTCACATATCCTACTCTGGTAGACATCGCTAGTGCTCATACCAATATTCCCACTGAAATTTCTAGTTAAAACATATACCTTCAGCTAGTAGTAACAACAGTAGCAACAACAAAAATCTCGAAGACTCCTTCAGTTACTTATAGGGAAGTAACTCTCTTTAACTCTGAAATCATTAGAATTCTTTACCATTTCCCTTCGTACTTGTCTAAGAAGAACACAGTTCAAGTTACCTTTCTTAAGGTAAGGGAGAACTAACACACTCTATAAAGCTACCTTTCTCAGAAGTTAGAGAGAAAATTTTTTGCTACTACTTGGCAAAATCCTAGATATCTGGGTTTTTGAAAAATCTTTCAAATTCTTCTTCATATACCCTCTTATAAGACAAAAGAGCACATAGGTTAAATTACTTCCAAAATTCATAACAAGCCTGATGTCATATAATTTCCTTAGTAGCTATGCAAACAAGTTTTCTCCAGAAATATAAGTAATTTATGAGTTACAGAAAGTATGTGATATGCTTTTAATATAATATACTAAATGAAACTTCTTCAGTGCTGTCAATCAAATGAAATGTGCCATGAATTTCATAATTACAATTATCTCTTTTCCAATAAAATGCAGCTTTAATAGCGTTTATAATGAACTCTAGTTTATTAACATGATAGAGCTTATCAGATAAATTTTAGTGAAATCTGCTATGCAAAATATACATACGGATACATCTTATTTGGAATACTTTATATGCTAAAAATAGTCTATTAGACTTTCCAAAAAAACCTGACATCACAAATATTTTATCAGGAATAAACATCTAATAATTGTTTAGTACAGTAGGTTTCCTGAAAGAAAAAAATTCTATTTCAATTTTCTGTTAATATAACTACCGAATGCTGATGTTTCCTTAATTTCTAGTAACCTAGTTTATGCTGAAACAATTTTTTTTTGCATGTGGTAAACCTCTATGAAAGTTAGCTTTCATTCCTTCTACCACAATCTTTTAATATATTTTTCTTGCTCTGTTATAATTCTGTATTAATAATCTCAAACTAAAGTCAATTTTATCATCTCTAAAGTTAAACTTTCTTCAGAATCAATTCATGTCAATTATGTGTCATGAGAAAGTTTCCATAAGAAGTTTCAAAAATATATTTCTTTCATTCTATTCAGTCATTGTAAGTTTTCAGCAGGATGATCTTGTTTAAATATTTAATGTTAGAATGATGGAATGGAACTGAAAAAAAATGGACATTTTACACACATAAGCTAAATATCTTAAAGCATTTATAAATGTATTGAGTCTTTTTTTCTAATACTCTGCTGTCTAGTAACTTTGATATTTAATTTATAATCAAATAGCTTTTGATTTAAATATTAAGACATACAAATATACATATATAAATTTACTTATTTATAACCAATATTTACTGAGTGTAAATATGTTTAAGGGATTTTTCTTAGTGCTTCAGAGAACATAATTCAAACAACTCTGGAGATAGGTACTGTTATCATCTCTATTTTATAGATGGGAAACTGAGGCACAGAGCTGTAAAAAAAGTCTTCCAGGGGTGACTTGTGTAATAACTGCAATAGACAGAATTAGAACACAGGCAGATATTCAGATCCTGCTTATATAATCACAACACTAAACGGTCTTTTATTTCTTAATTGTGCTCCATACAGCAAGCTTCAAACCATAGCTTTTTGTTTCAGGTAAGCATCACTAATTTTATGCTTTGCTGATTTACACTAAAAATCTAGCTTTTTTTTCTTTTCCCCTCATAGGCCTCAACATTGGCCAGGTTCACTAAACTCTATCTTTTCATCATTGTCAATACTTTGAATATTTATGTTCATTGAGGTTGTTTTAAAATGTTCCTTGAGAAAGTCTTGTACTTCGTACTTTATGTGTACATTTTTTTCACAACAATCACTTCCAAATATCCAATAAATCAATTTGAAAAAAGAAATCCTACGCTTGATCCAAGATCTGCATTCTCTCCCTCAGAACTTTTGAAGTTATTTTATTTTAGATTTCAAAGTTTTCTACTATATAACACCAGAGAATAAACATTCATGTCCCATAATCACAGCTAATCATTCTTCTAAAATGTAACAACTGCTTTTACCCATCTCCAAAATACTTAGGCTTCTTCAATGAAACCTCAAAGCATAAATCATTTTGTTTCAGTCAAATTCTCTTGACTAAAAAAAATAACATAAATGTTTTTTTCTAGTTTAGTTGACTGAGGATTCTCATCTTTCCAAATCTTAAATGCACCATCTTTTTTTCCATTAGCTTTCCAACCCCCATAACATTTCTAGTTTATCAAACTGGATTACAAAAGTTTATATTATATTTAATCCATATATACAAACATTCCGTTTTTATTTTTCTTACATGCGTTATAGATCATTTTCAATCTAAGTTTCCTTTTCTATTATGCTTCTTTAAATAATTACTTTAATACACATTACAAAATTGCATTAAATTATCCCTTACTTTTCTACAATTAGAAAGTAAGATGAAATATTTAATAACAGTAAGATTCACTGAAATATTTTAATGGTTAGTTTATGTCTCTGAATTTAATTTTCTTATTGTGGTAAATACATATGTAACAAATCATTTGTCATTTCAACATGTTCCATGAGTATTATTCAGTGACATTGTGTTGTTAGGTGCCCGCGAGTCGGTTTCGACTCATAGCGACCCTAAGTACAACAGAACAAAACACTGCCTGATCCTGTAACATCCTCACAATCATTGCTATGTTTGAGCCCATTGTTGCAGCCACCGTGTCAATCTATCTTGCTGCAGATCTTCCTCTTTTTCACTGACTCTGTACTTTACCAAGTATGATGTCCTTCTCCAGGCACGACTGGTCCCTCCTGATAACGTGTCCAAAGTACATGAGATGAACTCTCCCCATCCCTGCTTCTAAAGAGCATTCTGGCTGTAGCTCTTCCAAGACAGATGTATTTGTTCTTCTGGCAGTCCATGTATATTCAATATTCTTCACTAACACCATAATTCAAAGGCGTTGATTCTTCTTCAGTATTCCTTATTCATTGTGCAGCTTTCACAGGCATATGAGACAATTAAAAACACCATGGCTTGAGTCAGGCACACCTTAGTTCTCAAGGTGACATCTTTGCTTTTTAACACTTTAAAGAGGTCTATTGTAGTAGATTTGCAAAATGCAATATGTCTTTTGCTTTCTAGACTGCTGCTTACATAGGCGTTGATTGTGGATCCAAGTAAAATGAAATCATTTACAACTTCAGTATTTTCTCTGTTTATCATGATGTTGCTTATTGGTCCTCTTGTGAGATTTCTGTTTTCTCTGTGTTGAGGTGTAATCCATACTGAAGGCTGTAGTCTTTGATCTTCATCAATAAGTGCTTCAAGTTCTCTTCAGTTTCAGCAAGCAAGGTTGTGTCATCTGCATATACAGCTGGTTAATGGCCTTCCCCTGATCCTGATGCCACGTTCTTCTTCATATAGTCCAGATTCTTGGATTATTTATTCAGCATACAGTTTGAATAAGTATGGTGGAAGGATACAACTCTGATGCACACCTTTCTTAGCTTTGAAGCACACAGTATTCCCTTGTTCTGTTCAAACGTCTGCTTCTTGGTCTAAGTACAGGTTCCTCATGAGCACAATTAAGTGTTTTGGAATTCTTCATAATGTTATCCATTTGCATAGTTAATAAAACACAGGTAAACATCTTTCTGATATTCTCTGATTTCAGCCATGATCCATCTGACATAAGCAATGATATCCCTTGTTCCATGCCTTCTTTTGAACCTATTAGAGGACCCTAGAGGCTGAAAACACCTAATTAATCAGTACTCCATTGGTTATCAGGCCATATCTAGTCACCTCCCCTGCTACGTCACTCACTTCCTCTAAGTTGTTTTACAAACCCTCTGGAGAGCCCCAGACGAGTGCAGATCTAACCGGCTCAGAATGGTCAGACATGAGCAGAACAGACAAAGATGACCAAAAGATGACCCTTGGCCACCACGCAGGCTCAATAACAAAAGCGAACTCATGTCAAGGAATGAAAAGACTCATGTCAAGGATCCAAAATCACCAGATGTACATCATCTGCCATAGCCAAGCCCATTTCAAAAGTGAAGAGTCCGTAGGCCGTTTCTGTGCGGAGTCTTAGCCCCACCTTGTAATGAATAACCAATAGAAACTATGAATAGTTAGAACTTCTTGATCTTGACGACCGCCTTCCTCCACCCCTGTATGAATATGTATAATTACAAAATGTGAATGCTTCCTTAAATAGAGAAACTCAATCTGAGGTAGATACCTCTGAGTTCCGGCTTGCTAGCCTGTGCAATAAACTCTTTCTTCCTTTCAAAACCAGTGTTCAGGAGATTGGCGTCTTGCACACTGGGTGTGGACCCATTGGTCCAGTTTCAATTTCTGGCACCCCAGGGGGGACCTTAAACAGTTCTATCTACTGTTTGCCCAGTTTCCTTGGAGCCCCGGCTGGCTGAGGCCCGACTTAGCACTCTCAGAGTGGGCCTGGCTCTCTTTTCATTCCCAGGACTCCAGTTAAGTTTGAGCCTGGTGGGCGGTGTTCCCAGTTACCGCACAAACTCAACTTTGAGAGGACGAAACAGATCTTGTCCGGTCTTGAAGCACCGGATGGGTAAGTCTGTTCCCTGGATGTGGTTGGGAGGGGACTGGGAGGTTGAAACAGAGACTGCTAAGAAACCCCTGGTGTAGTTCCGCTTCAGGGCTCATGAATTAATTCTCCTTAACTGTAGGGTCCTGAGACTCCATCCTCCGGTCTGGTGTGAGCTCACTTTGTATGTGTGTGCGTGTGTGTGTGTGCGCGTGTGTTGTGTAGAGAAAGGGAGGAGCGCCGTCGAACCGTGAGTGTTCACCATGGGGCTGTATTTTAAAGAGTTGGAAGCAGTTCAGCTATGGGGATATGAAAAAGAAACTCATGATCAAGTACTGTAATCAGGACTGGGTACAATATTCCCTGGGGTCCAGTGAGAAATGGCCAACTTCAGGTTCTTTATCTTATGATACCATCCTGAAGTTAATGTTGTTCTGCAAAAGGGATGAGAAATGGGACAAAATCCCTTATGTGCAGGTCTTCATGGCATTACATCAAAACAGAAATTTACAGAAACAATATAAATTAATGGTTCAGAGAGCAGAAAAGCCATGACACCAGAGAGACAAAGAAGAAGAGATCTTAGAAGAAAGTGAGCCTTGGTAACCGCTCTCTTTCCCAACAGCAACCCCCCTTATGTGCTGGGGGCCATGCTGCTGCCCCATCAGCCACAACTCCAGGACCCAGCAAGGGTCGGAAGCTGGAAAGGGAGGCTAAGAAAACTTATATCCCCGATTAGAGGAAGTAGTCTCTCCTTCTCACACCCTCAGTGATGTTCAATTCAGCCAGGGGCTTCCAACTTCTGATAAAGGGCAAGAGCTGCTTCCTCTTTCCCAGGTTCTGGCAGGAATAGACGATCAAGGGGTGCCCCACGGCCTTGTGAGGGTGCATGCTCCTTTCACTTCTACTGACTTACTGAACTGGAGGAGATCAATGCCCAATTACTGAGAAGACCCCAGCAAGAAGGTAAAGTTCTTTTACAGTAACCTTGATACCCACCAACCAACTTAGGCAGATGTACAAGCCCCCTTCCAAGGCCTATTGACTCAGGAGGAAACGAGGATGGTTTTAGAGAAGGCAAAACAGGAGGCAGGAAGACTTCATGAGGAAGGAAACAACCCCACTAGGCAGCCAGCAGATGTGGCCATGCCCCTTCAAGACCCCAAGTAAGATCCAAACCAGGGTAATGATATGATTTCCTTACAACATTATGGAGAATGTATTCTAGAGTGGCTCCAGCGGGGAGTGCCCAAACCCAGAAACCTTAACAAAATTCAAGAGTTTCACCAAAAGCCAAATGAGAATCCCTCTGCCTTCCTCAAGCAGGTCCTAGAAGCTTAGCAAAAACATGCTGATGTAAATCCTGATGACCTTACTTTCCAGAAAGTTGTTACCCTGACTTTTATCTCTCAGAGCATGCCTGACATAAGGCACAAGTTACAGAAACTAGAAAATGGGCTAGATATGACCACCTCACCTAGGCAAGGCAGCCTTTAAAATTTACAACAACTGAGACCAGGAACAGGAGAGGAAGAAGCACCAAGAAATGAAACAACAAGCTAGCCTGCTGGCTGTTGCCCTGGATAGGCCAAGGGGTCCCCCAACGTGCGGAAAGTTAAGCACCGCAGGCCCTAGGTCTCTGGTCCCACCTCAGAACTCAGGGTGTCCAGCAAAGCTAGGGACCCAACAGTGTGCCTATTGCAAACAAGGCCACTGGAAACAGGAATGTCCTAACTGCCCAACCTGGGTCCAGAGAGAGACCAACCTCAAGAGTGGATGTGCCAGACACTCCAGGGAAGTGGCGCAGGTGAGGATCAAGAGTGATGGGGCCCAGGGGCTCTACTGCTTACCAGGTTGATTCTCATCACCCACAAAGAGCCATGGTACAGCTAAAAGTGGGCAATCAATTTACAGACTTCCTGGTGGACACTGGAGCCACCTATTCAGTATTAAATATGCTTACTAGCCCATTGTTCCCAATGACACTCACCATTACAGATGAAGTTTCTTCCAGCAGACCAGATTTTCAAGATACTCCGCTTACTAACCTGGACATTGAAGTTTTTTCAGATGGCAGCAGCTTCATGGATCAAGGGACGTGACAGGCTGGATATGCCGTGGTGTCCCTTCACAAGACCTTAGAGTCAGAAGCCTTTCCTCTCGGAACTTCAGCCCAGAAAGCCGAACTGATCACATTGACGAGAGCATTAGAATAGGGAAGAGGTAAAAGAATTAATGTTTACACAGATTCTTAGGTGAACTTTTTCTGTTGTACGTGCACATGGGGACATATGGAGAGAAAAGGGATTACTAACATCAGCCAATAAAGAAGGTAAATATGGGGATTGAGATTTTAAAATTACTACAGGCAGTCCTCCTTCCCACTGACGTGGTTGTTATACATTGTCCAGGTCATCAAGCCAGTGATAACACCTTAGCCAAAAGAAATCACTTGGCTGATCAAGCGCTAAGAAAGCCACAAAAGCCAAAACCCCAGCACCTGTTTTGGCCCTTTTGCCTGATATGGACCTACAGGCCTTCACTCCAGGACATTCTCAACAAGATAAAGAAAAAGGAGGACAATGGGGTCTCTCAGAAGATAAAACAAAAAAACGGGTGGATGTATAATGATAATGGACAAATATTAGTACCGGCACACCTTATGTATGATATAGTACAAGCTGTCCACTGCACTACCCATTATGGAAGGGATTCCCTGGCCACCTGTCTACAAAAACTGATTGTAGGATCCGACTTGTCTATAAACATCCAACTTGTCACTCAACAGTGTACGATCTATGCAAAAAATAATCCCAGACAGGACCTCCCCCACCTATAGTAGGAGTGCAAGCCAGAGGTATGGGACCTGGAGAACACTGGCAGATAGACTTCACCATCATGCCACCAATGACTAGAGGGATTAAATTCTTACTTGTTTTTGTAGATAATTTCACTAACTGGGTAGAGGTAATACCTTGCAGAACAGAGAAGGCTGCTGAAGTAAGTAAAGCCTTACTGAGAGAAATATCCCGAGGTTTGGTTTACCTGTCTCCATTCAGAGTGACAACAGAGGAGCCTTTGTGGCCCAAGTGGTGCAACAGGTTTCAGGACTTACAGGAGTTAAATGGAGGCTGCCCAAAGATGAATCATACCTTAAAGAAAACAATGACCAAAATCCGTCAGGAAACCAACCTTATGTGGTTTCAGGTTCTTTCCGTTGCCCTTCTCAGAATTACGGTAGCCCCTAACAGCAGACTCCAATTGAGTCTGTACAAATGTTATATGGGAGATACTTCCTCAACCCCTGGGACCCTGGCCATTGGAGTCATACAGATTTGCCTGTGACCAGGGAACTAGATAAAGTTAGGTATGTACAAACTCTATTACTTTAAAGGCTATTAACAATTATGAAGCCAGCCACTTATGTTTCCCACAGTTGCCCCGTTCCATAACCTGAGCCCCGGAGACTGGGAGCTGCTTAAGAACTGGAATGATCGGACCCTCAGCTAACAACTATGGGCTCGATGGGAAGGACCTTATGAAGTTCTCCTAGTTGCCCACTACTCGGCCAAATTGAAGGGGGTCCGACCTTGGATACATCACTCCAGACTCCAGCTTGTGTCCCAGTACAAGACCAATCCTCATCAAATCAACCTGAACACTCATCCCTGCGACACCGGGAATGGATTGACAGGGGACAGTGAGTTGAGAGGAGCCCACTACCCCAATCTTTGCTGGTTACATCAACCTGGAAAGACAGAATATGATATTGAACCTGTTGATGGACTAAAATTCCTGTTTAAAAATAAGGAAGTTCCTGGCAGCTAAGTAGCTCCAGCTTTTATTTACTGATATTTTCCATGCATTAGACCCAATGTGCCCTAAGGGCACAGACTGTTGTTGTCTTAACGTGACTCTATTTGCTATACTGCTTGTCATTTTCTGGGCTTGTATGCTTTACTGTATCCTCCCTGCTGGACTTAACCATTTTCTTTGCTCCAGGTAAGAGCCAGAGTACTTCTCTCCTCTCTTGTATCCCAAAGATGAGTTTCCTAGCCATTTTATGTGTTTGAGATCATCATCCCAGCCATAAGTCAATGAGCTGTTAAGACTATGATCAAATGGGGCTCCTCGAAAGCGCATGATGAAAACCTCACCTCTTGTTCGATATATCAGCAGAACCCAGGGGGTAACTCTAGCGGGAGTAAACCCTGTGCCACTTTGTAAGCAACTTCACTGGCATACTCCAACCCCTCCACTTCATGGTCTAACCCCTTGGTCCCTTTTTCCTAGCAATGGGCTGCGAACCTTAGCCCAATTGTCTCCTAGTACCCAGGCCTTTTGTTTTCCCCTCACTTCCAGTACTTCCTTAACAATTAATTACACCTTTTACTGCCAGTGCCTTCAAGGGGCCAGTGCCTCTGCCTTCAGGCCTGGGCAAGACGTGGGGAGTGTCCTGACTAGTGAGTGCAAACAGGTGATGGACACTTGGAAGAACTTCAGTGTTGGCCCATGTCTTCTCCGTGCTTTCACCCATCTTATTGAAAATAGGTTAAAGGCTACTAACCTTTTGGTCCTCTGTTCTCAGCCCCAGAGCGAAGGTTACATGCCCCTCCAGTCTCTGGACCAGAAATCTCAAATCCAGATTTATGCCAGGCCCTTTGTCCAACAGTGCCCCTCTTCAGCAGGAGGCAACCATGAGTGGTCGTTGCTTCCATTCCCATGTTTGACAATGGTACAAACCGCAGGGGGAAGCTGTTAGGGAACCCTAGAGGCTGAAGACACCTAATTGATTAATACTCCATCAGTTATCAGGCCACATCTATTTACCTCCCCGACTACGTCACTCACTTCCTCTAAATAGTTTTGCAGACCCTGTAGAAAGCCCTGGACGGGTCCAGATCTAACTGGCTCAGAATGATCAGACAAGCGCAGAACAGAGAAAGGTGACCAATAGACGACCCTGGGCCACCATGCATGCTCAATAACACAAGAGGACTCAAGTCAAGGAACAAAAAGACTCATGTCAAGGAACCAAAATCACTGCACATATGTCATCTGCCATAGCCAAGCCCATTTCAAAAGTGAAGAGGCCATAGGACACTTCTGTGAGGAGTCTTTGCGCCACTTCGTAACGAATAACCAATAAAAACTATTGGTTAGAACTTCCTGATCCTACCCACCACCTTCCTCCACCCCTATATGAATATGTATAATTACAAAATGTGAATGCTTCCTTAAATAGAGAAACTCAATCTGAGGTAGATACCTCTGAGTTCCCACTTGCTAACCTGTGAAATAAACTCTTTCTTCCTCTCAAAACAAGCGTCTGAGAGATTGGCTTCTTGCACGCTGGGCGTGGACCCATCGGTCCAGTTTCAAATCCAGTTTGAATTACTAGCAATGTCCTGTCGATGTACTGCTGCAACCAATTTTGAATGATCTTCAGTAAAATTTTTCTTGTGTGTGATATTAATGATATTGTTCGATAATTTCCATATTCTGTTGGATCACCTTTCTTTGGAATGGGTACAAATAGGGATCTCTTTCATTTGGTTGGCCAGTTAGCTGTCTTCCAAATTTCTTGGCATACATAAGTGAGCATTTCCAGGGCTGCATCTGTTTGTTGAAACTTCTCAATTGGTACTCTGTCAATTCCTTGACCCTTGTTTTTTACCAATGCCTTCAGGGAAGCTTAGAACTGTTCCTTCAATACCTCGGTTCTTGATTATATGCTACCTACTGAAATGGTTGAATGTTGAGCAATTCTTTTTGGTACAGTGCCTCTGTGTATTTCCTTCATCTTCTTTTGATGCTTCCTGCATCATTTAATATTTTACTCGTAGAAACCTTCAGTGTTGCAACTTGAATTTTTTCTTCAGTTCTTTCAGCTTGAGAAATGCTAAGCATGCTCTTTCCTTTTGGTTTTCTATCTCCATGCCTTTGCACATTTCATTATAATAGTTTACTTTGTCTTCTTGAGCCACCCTTTGAATCTTCTCTTCAGCACTCTTTGCTTCATCATCTCTTCCTTTCACTGTAGCTACTCTACGCTCAAGAGCAAGTTTCAGAGTCTTTTCTGACATCCACTTTGGTCTTTTCTTTCTTTCCTGTTTTTTTAATGACATCTTGCTTTCTTCATGTATGATGTCCTTGATGTCATTCCACAACTTGTCTAGTCTTTGGTCATTAGTGTTAAATGTGTTGAATCTATTCTTGAGATGATCCCTAAATCAGGTGGGATATGCTTAGTGTTGTACTTTGACTCTTGTGGACTTGTTCTAATTTTCTTCAGCTACAACTTGAACTTGCATATGAGCAGTTCCTGGTCTGTTCTGCAGTGGGCCCCTGGCCTTGTTCAAACTAATGATATTGAGTTTTCCATCTTCTCATTCCACAGATGTAGTTGATTTGATTCTTGTGTGTTCTGTCTGGTGAGGTCCACGTGTATAGTCAGTGTTTATGTTGTTGAAAAAAGGTATTTGCAATGAAGAAGTTGTTGTTCTTGCAATATTCTATCATGTGATCTCCGGTGTCATTTCTATCACCAAGGCCATATTTTCCAACTACAAATCCTTCTTTGTTTCCAATTTTCACATTCCAATTGTCAGTAATTATCAATGCATTTTGATTGCATATTTGACCAATTTCATACTGCAGAAGTTGATAAAAATCAATTTCTCTTTCTTTGGACTTAATGGTTGGTGCATAAATTTAAGTAATAGTAGCGTTAACTGGTCTTCCTTGTAAGTGTATAGATATTATCCTATAACTAACAGCATAGTACTTCAGGATACATCTTGAAATGTTCTTTTCGACAATGAACATGATGCCATTCCTCTTCAATTTATTATTCCTTGCATAGTAGACCATATGATTTTCTGATTCAAAATGTTCAATACCAGTCCATTTCAGCTCACTAATGCTTAAAATATCAATGTTCATGAGTTCCATCTCATTTTTGACGACTTCCAATTTTCCTAGATTCATACTTCATACATTCCATGTAATTATTAATAGATGTTTGCAGCTATTTCTTCTCATTTAGAGTCATACCACATTAGCAAATGAAGGTGCTGAAAGCTTGACTCCATCCATATAATTAAGGTCGACTTTGCTTTGAGGAAGCCACTCTTCCCCAGTTGTATTTTGAGTGCCTTCCACCCTGAAGGGGCTCAACTTCCAGCACCCAAATAAGATAATGTTCCACTGCTATTCCTAAGGTTTTCACTGGCTATTTTTTTCAGAACTACATTATCAGGTCCTTCTTCCTAGTCTGTCTTTGTCTAGAAGCTCCCCTGAAACCTGTCCACCAAGAGTGCCCCTGCTGATATTTGAAATACTTGTGGCAAAGCTTAGAGTACCATAGCAACACACAAGCCACCACAGTACAACAAACTGATAGACACGTGGTGGTCAATGACATGAGTTAAGTTTATCATAATGTTCAATCGTTACCATTATGCTTTTCCAAATTTTCCTATAAACTTTAAAATCAAAATCAAAACCCACTGCCATCAAGTTGATTTTGACTCAGTGACACTATAGAACAGAATAAAACTGATCCGTAGGATTTCCAAGGCTGTAAATCTTTACAGAAGCAGACTGTCACATCTTTCTCCTGCAGAGGGGCTGGTGGGTTTGAACTGCCCGTTTTTTGGTTAGCAGCCGAGCACTTAACCACTATACCACCAGGGTTCCTTATAACTTTAACAGAGGTGCAGTATAATTTTCTATTTTTTTAACTCATACGTATTTAGTTATTTAAGTGATAATGATAAACAAAGAGCTGAAAGATTTACCTCAATATAGTAGAATCAAATATTTTCACAAAATGGTTTGTTTTAGTACAATTTGAAATGAATTCTGTCCAGAGATTTTGTCCCACCATCCACACTCCAATATCCAATGAACTAATAGGAGAGAAGGACATACTCTTTCTCTAACATAGCAACTACATAGTTCACTGATTTTCTTTCATTTTTTTCCTGATTTAATATATTTTTTTCAGTTTTTTTTTTTTTAATGTGTAAATAGTATATTGAATATGCCTTGGACTGCCAGAAGAATGAACAAATCTTTCTTGGAAGAAATGCAGCCAAAATTTTCTTGTTTTGTTCTGTTGTATATGGGGTTGCTATGAGTTGGAACTGACTCGATGGCACCTAACAACAACAACAGTTTAAACTGGTATCAAGCTAATATCAGTAACATACAGAAACACTATTCTTATACTTTCCCCCTCCTCTTTTATGTTATTGGTTTCACAGATTACATCTTTATACATTATGTGCCCAGAGTCATATATTTATAATTTATACTTTGATCTTTTTACTGTGTAACACAACAAATATAGTTCAAAACGCAAAATACAGCAGTACTGGCCTTTATATTTGTCCTTGAAAATATCTTTACTGAAGTAGTTTATTTATTTGTATAGTTATGAGTTGCTATCTAGTGTTCTTACCTTGGAAACTGAAAGAATCTCTACTATTTCTTTTAGGGCATGTCTAGTAGTAACTAACTCCCACAGCTATTGTTTATGTGAGATCATTTTAATTTCACCCTCATTATTGAAGGGCAGTTTTGTGGAGTGCAGGACTCTTGGCTAACTTTTTATTTTTTTCCAGTTTTTCTTTCAGCACTTTTAAAATGTCATCCTACCTCTTTCTGGCCTCCATAATTTCTGAGGAGTAATATTATTGGGATCCTTTCTTTGTGACCACTTGTTTTTCTCTTGCTGTTTTCATGATCTCTCTATATCTTTGTTATTTGACAGTTTGATTATCATTTATCTTAGCATGGATCCCTTTGCAGTTATACTACTTAGAGTTTGTTGAGGTTTCCATATGTGCAAATTCATGTTTCTTTTGAAAAATTTGAAAAAATTTCAGTCATTATTTTTTCAAACATTCTGCTTGCTCAATTCTTTTTTTCCTCTTCTTCTGCAACTTCCATAATGTGTATGTTGTTCTATTTAATGATGTCCCATAGGCCTCTTATGCTCTATTCACTTTTTTTGTTTTCTTTTAATTTTTATTTCTTTTCCTGAGACTGGCTCAGTTAAATTGTTCTGTCTTCTAGTTCTTGAATTCTTTTTTTATACCAGCTCAAATCACCTGAAAATCTTTCTAGTGAATTTTAAATTTCAGTTATTGTAGTTTTTAGATACATAATTTCTCTTTTTTAAAATAATTTGTATCTCTTGTTACTATTATTATTTTGTTCATAAATTATTTTCTTGATTTCTGTAATGGTTAACTTTACATGTCAACCTGGATAAGCTATCCAGTGTCCAGTTCCTTAGTCAAGCACTAGTATAGATATTGTTACAAAACATTTAAATGTGATTAATAAAGCTGATTGTCATCCATAAAGGTGGTGGGCCTTATCCAATCAGTTGAAAGTCTTAAGAGTGAAAAAGGAGGCTTCCCAAGGGATAATTCTGCCTCCAAACTATAAATACACATTCTGTCAGAATTCCTTTCTCTTCCCCACCACCTAACCTACTGATTTGTGACACGAGGCTGCAGGAATGTCTAACTTGTTTCCTGACTTATGGATTTTGAAACAAGACTGCCAGAATTTCCATACTGTCATCTGACCTACAGATTTTGGACTTGCCAGCCCCAACAATTGCCTGACCCAATTACTCTCAATCAATCTCTCTCTCTCATTTATATCTCTATATACTTATCCCTATCCCTTTCTCTATATTTTACTAATTCTGTTTCTCTAGAGAATGCTAAGAAAATTTCTTCTAGGTTCTTAAAACATATTTTCCTTTAATTCTTTAAGCATAGTTAAAAAAATTGTTTTAAAATCTGTGATAAATTCAGTGTATGGTCCTCCACAAGGATGATTTCTGTTGGTTTGTTTTGTTCCTTTGTACATATAATCCTCTCATATTTCTTTCCATGTCTTGTGAACTTTTTGTGGACATGGGACATTTGAATAGTATAATATGATAATTCTTATTATACCCCTTCCTCAGGGTATAATAAGTTATTTTTGTTTTGTTTTTTTTTTTTTTGCTTTCTTCCTTTCTTTTCTTCTTTTTTCTGTTTCTATTGTTGAAGGCTGTGGTAGTCAGATAGCTTAATGACTTTTCCAAACTATTTTTGCCCCCAAAATGGAAGAAAAACTTTTTTAAAAAAAGCAGACTTTACAGAATATCTCTATGTTGGAACAATCCTTATTCAGGCTTACACTAGGCTGAGAAATCCACCCAGGGAGAAAGCTTAGGATTTTCTCAGGTCTTTGTAGACATGCATTTTGCCCCGGGCATACATGTGGCTCTCTGAATTACACATATTTGGATGCCTTTAACTGTCCCAATTTCCCAGTGAAACTCTCTCCGGGTTTTGTCCCTGGCATTTCAATTGCCCTGTTTTGTTCCAGGTGTCCAGAAGCTGCTTGTTCAAGTGTACACTCCTCTGCACTGAGTGACCTCCAAGATAGGAAAAAGCAGAGAGAAACCCTTTGCTTTAGTCTTTTAGATAGTCACTCAACTGATTTGCACAGGCAAACACCATACTTTGTTAATAAAGTGTACTCTACTTACTTCAGAATCAGAACCCAAGATCCCAAGCTGGAAATGCAACTGCTGCTTCAAGGTGCTGCTGTGTGGGAGTGGGAGTGCGCTCAAAGAAGTACCATAAAAAAGTCTGAATCTTTCTTCTACTCTTCTGACAACACTTTACCCATCTGTCATGATCCCAAATAGTTCGCAAGAGTTCTGACAAAGCTAATACTATCATTTAATGTTTGCCACCCCACCCTTGGGAGGACAAAGCATGGAGCTTCTTACTCTTCCATCTTAGCTTCTATAAGTTAATTTTTAAACAGTACCTTTTGTATCTATGTTACTATGCTTAGTATGGTGCCTGACACATATTGATCACTTAATATATGCTGAATGAATGAGTGTTGATTATAAACTGTGGACAAATATAGACCACATATAGATTTAGTAATTTAAATTTAAAGAATATCTTGTATAAGTTGTAGTAGGGAGTCTAATTGTCTCCACATTATAATGCCAGTTTAATTTTCATAGAATTTTGGACATTTTAGTGTGATTTTGTAATTTTTTTTTTCTGGTGGATGAACTTCCTGTAATAATTTCAAGTATGGAGGCATGAATAGCTCAGTAGTTCAAGGACATCTGGAACTATATCAGATCTCTGTATTTAAATAGAAAAGAAAAAAAATATTTACTAATCTCTTCCAAAACACTCAGTAACACTATAACTGTGAAAAGTCTATTTACTAAGTAGTATGCCTTTTACCGCTTTCCAAATAAACTTATAAATAAGGTAAAATCAATTAGAGTTAATAGAAATCTTAAGTTAGAAAAATAGAAAGAAAAACAAATTCTACAATGAAATATTGGTTAAAATGAGCAGCACATATTTCTTCTTAAAAAGAAGGCAAATACCATCTAATTTATTCCTGAAATTGTTTATGATCCAAAAGGGAAAATGTTAGTGTGCACAATGACAGCTAGTCTGTTATTCTCTTTATGTGATTTGCACTTTTGTTTGACCTCCTAAACAAATGAAGTCAACAGACCTGGAGCAGATTTTATTTTTTTTTTTCTGAAGTTTTCATACACTTTTCTTTAATTATTATTATGCACTTATTACTTTGAGTACTCAGAGTTCCTAGCCTCATTTAAGAATGTCTCTGTAGTTTTAGATGGGCATGGTAATTAGCAAGTATATTGAGCCTATAATCAAAGAAAACAAAAATCAAGAAACTCATCAGTGCATAGATAAATTAGAAAAACAACAGAAGCTTGAATATAGCTACAATTACAGCAGCATATAACTAAGAAATGCACTTGGCATTCTTTTTTTTTTTTTTTTGGTCTTTGGAACATTATAGGAAACATTGATTTCATCTGACAAATACTTGTTTTTCAATTGATTTTTTTAATTTAATCTTGATCAAATAGAGTTACATAAATACTTATGTTGATGGAATTCTTTACAGACTAAGAACTACTCCTTATGATTTCTGTAAGAAGTGAATTTGAAGGATGATATAATCTTAAGAATAAAAATAGAAAAAAATTACCATTCTAGGATAGAATTTTGGACATTAAATAACAGTCAATTCATCTATCTCTAGTAAAACAAGAGATATGTAGACAGACATTTATATGTATACATATATATAATGCTAGTTTCATATTTACTATAAATTTCTTCAAACGTCTTTATTATTTAAAAAAACTTACAAAATAATGAGTAGAATATAAGAATAAGGAATGGATATAGAGCAGAAGAAAGAGAGAGAGAGAAAAATTGGAATCATTTGACTTAGAACCAACTTCCTTTTAGATTTTATAATAATCCACTACATGTTACTAGGCCACTTTATTAGCAAATTAAATACCTACTTGGTTATTTCTTTTTCTGAACACATTGATTGTGTCATACCAAGGTTCAAGGATGCCAACATAAGACCACACACATGCACACACACCCACTCTACCAGTGCATGGATAAACGCTTTTCTCACATAGAGAAGAGACATAGATCAGCTTGATTAGTGGGAACCAGTCTCCAGAGGTCAGCAGGATCATCCCACATATGACTGGTTCAGGGCAGATATCTGCATTCACCCCTCTCATGCCATAGTCAAGAGACCACATTCCCTCCTGCCAGGAACAGATATAAAAGTGGGTTTGGCCAAGTGCCATATGGTGCTCATGCATGTGCAAGAGACAGAGAAAGTTACTGTGTGTCCAGAACAGGGGGAAGGCTTCGCTGATAAGGAGAAGGAACTGGGAGAGAGAGAGCAACCCAATTCCCAGTCTCCTTATCAGAGGGTTCTGGGCCCAAAGCCTTTGCTTAGGCAGCCGAGATGGGAAGGATAGAGGCATATCCTTCCTCCAACAGATTGGCTCTGCACTTCCCATAACCAGACATTTTATTTATTAGGAAAAAAAAATATATGTAACATTAATTTTTATGCAATAAATAGAAAAACTACTCTCATTATTTTATAATTTCACCTTATATACTAGAAAATAGATACAGCATCTTGAAGACTGCTGGAGTTTCCTAAATGAAAGCAATCAAACATCTCCTTGCTTCTTAGAAAACCCAATGTTACTTGCAATCATGGACAAGATTTTTCAGGGTCAGACAACACTCAAAACTGTGTAACAACTTAATGCACCTCCCTCGATGCTTATGGTTTCTCACAATTCTTGTGTATCAATCATTTTCTTTTTTCAGAGTCTCCTCAGTTGGTTTTGCTCTTCACTGTTTCCTATTTTTGTGTGTTTGTTTGTTTTATCTTCATTAATTCCTACAGTGAGTTTACTTTCCTTGCACGCCTGAACAAGAGTCTGCGCTGTTTCAACATCATCTAACCCGTCTTTCTAATTCAAATTTAGAGAATTTGCCTGGAACTACTGGGTGTCAAAATATGGCTTTTTTATTTCTAAAATATTGCCAGTCTCTTATATGCTCCTGCTTTGACCTTAAAAACAAGAAGTGCATTGGAAACATATACACATGCATATGTTAACACATTATTCATCATAGTTTACATATTTAAACCATCAGCCCTAAGTCCATGCTTCTGTGATTTAATGACAATTACCTCTCAGTTTTGATGTCCATTTCAGAGGTCTTGATTTTCTTCGTATGTAAAATGTTAATCAAATTTACCTATCTCTAATTCTAATTCCCTTTATCATTCTATATATATCTGTATACATATATACATAACCTATTTAGAATCTGTATCTTTCTGTACACATAGAATTATTTTCTATTATATATAGTCCCCATGTCTTTCGTAATGTTCCCTAGGGGGTGCAAACAGTTAAGCGCTTGACTTCTGGCCAATTGGTTGGTGGCTCAAACCACCCAGAGGAACCTTGGAAGTCAGGCCTGGTGATCTGCTTCTAAAAGGTCATAACCTTGAAAACACTATGAAGCAGAAAACACTGTGACACACATGGGGTCACCATGAGTAGCAATCGACTCAGTGACAACTAACAACAACACATCTATCTTATAGTCCAATCTATCATTATTTGACTTTTTGTGTTTTGTACTATTCTATACACCAGGCTCTTAGTTTTGTTCTGTATCATCTATTAATCTATCTATTATCTACGTAATTATTTAAAAGGATCTTAACATTATTCTGGTTCTTATGATTTAGTATTATTATTCACGCTATTATATTTTCTTTGAGTTCATTTAAATACTGAATAATGATATTTTCAAGTATATATTTCATTTCATTTTTTTATTAAAATGAATGATTCTGCTCTGGCTTATCATAAGTAACATATTTGCTAGTATACTGTTTTCCATTCTCATTAACCAGCAAAAACAGTGTTGTTTGTATCAGTGTTTATCCTACCAAGATCTTAACTCTAGTTCAGTTGTTTATAAGATTAGTTTAAGGAGTACTTTCTTCGGTCACTAAATGGGTATGGCTATTAGCATGATTCTTCTAAATTTCCCATAGCATGCAGCATCTAAACACTGAAAATGTTTGTGCTTTTAAGGGGTAAATTCTATTTGCTTTCAATTAAGTTGAATTAGAGTGTAGGTTTCTGAATATTCATTTTTATCAATTTTTATCCTAAATAAGCATGTTAGATGTTCTGGGTCTGAGACAGAATTATTATTTATTATTCACCCAGAGGGAAAATTCTCCAAGTTCCTCACACTTGGAGCTTAATTTAGGGAATTACTCCAGGCTATAACCATTTGACAAAACCAGGGAAGTAAGAGAAATTTTGCAATACCTTTGAATCAAAACAATTTGCTAGACAAATATCTAAAAATTTAATTCTCATAGTACATGAAGAGTCTTTTTTACAGGAGAGCTAAGAAAACTAGAGAAATTTTATGCTATGTATGTAGATACAAACTCATACAGAGAGAGATAAGGCAATTATGTCAAAATGCAATTTTTGCATATAGGAATATAAATTTGTAGATGTTCATTATAATGTTCTAGTGACATACAAGTTTACAGTTACTGCACTGTGTTAAATATGATTATTACACATATTTAATGTTACTTCATGATTGCATTACTAAGAAATATAAATGTCTGGGAAAAAACAATATGTTAAAATATTCAGAAAAAAGTTTATCACAGCAAATAATGTATCACTGAAATGCTGACATTTATATTTTTGTTGAAAGTAAAATTACCTTCATTAACTGCAAACTATTCTACTGATATAAAGTATGCTTTAAAGTTAATAATTGCAAATATATTAGTATAATTTTTAAAAAATTAATATTTCAAAGTGGTAAATATTCAACCTGAAACAGAAATTATGGTAAAGATGTTTTGTTTAAAATATTTTATTGAAGAAACAAGTCACACCATACTCTTATAACCTATAGGCCAGTTTCCAAGAAATTGCTTAAAATTGGCCTAAAATATGAAGTTGTAGTTAAATACGTAGAAACTATATAATTTAAAAAAAAAGGAAAATAATTGTAAAGTATATTTGTCCCTGTGATGGTGCCTATCTTATACATTAAAAAAAATTAAGAAATATTATCATATTGGAGTTCAAAATTAATGTTATTTGCATTAAAAATAACAAAAAATAGCATCAAACAAACAAAAGGGAAACCTACTCCAAAATTAAACAAATGAATAAATAAAATTTGTATCAGTATCTTCTAAAACTGAAAACTGAACCTTTAATCTGTCTTAAAAGGAGTATTAATTTTTAGTTCGTAGAGAATGGAATCTACCACTCATCTCTCTGTCATACTGTGGTGTCTTATGTCTTGCTGTGATATTGGTAGCAGCGCCACCAGTATTTCAAATATCAGGAGGGTCATCCATGGTTAACAGGCTTCAGTGAAGCTTCTAAAAAAGACACGCTAGGAAGAAGGACCTGGCAATCAACTGCTAAAAAAATTGGCCAGTGAAAATCTTATGAATAGCAGCGGAACATTGTCTAATATAGTACCAGGAGATGAGCCCCTCAGAATGGAAGGCACTCAAAATACAACTGGGTTTAAGAGCTACCTCCTCAAATTAGCATCCACCTTAATGATGTGAATGGAGTCAAGCTTTCAGGGTCTTCATTTGTTGATGTGGCACCACTCAAAATGAGAAGAAACAGTTGCAAACATCCATTAATAATCAGAATGTGAAATGTGCAAAATATGAATCTAGGAAAATTGTAAAGTTGTCAAAAATGAACTGGGACACATAAAGATCAACATCCTAGGCATTAGTGAGCTAAAATGGACTAGTATTGCCATTTTGACTCGGACAATCATATGGTCTACTATGCCAGGAATGACAAATAAAAGAGGAATAGTGTCTTGTTCATCATCAAAAAGAATATTTCAGGCTCTGTCCTGAAGTGCAATGCTGTCAGTGACAGGATAATATCCACTTGACTACAAGGAAGAACAGTTAATGCAACTATTATTCAAATTTACACAACCACCACTAAGGCCAAAGATGAAGAAAATGAACATTTTTACTGACTTCTACAGTCTGAAATTGATCAAATATACAATCAAGGTACATTTTTAATTACTGGCAATTGGAATGCGAAAGTTGGAAATGAAGAAGAATCTGTAGTTGGCAAGTATGGCCTTTGTGATAGAAACGATGCCAGAGATCCCAAGATAGACTTTTGCAAGACTGATGACTTATTCATTGAAATAACTTTTTTCAACAACATAAATGGCAGCTATACACCTGGACCCTGCCAGATGGAATACAAAGGAATCAAATTGACTATATTTGTGGAAAGAGATGATGGACAAGCTCAATATCAGTCAGAGCAAGGCCAGGGACTAACTGTGGGACAGACCATCAATTGCTCATATGCAAGTTCAAGCTGAAGCTGAGGAAAATTAAAATTAGTCCACAAGAGTCAAAGTATGACCTTGAGTATATCCCATCTGAATTTAGAGATCATCTCAATCATATATTTGATGCAGTAAACACGATGAGTTGTGGGATGACATCAAGGACATCATACATGAAGAAAGCAAGAGGTCATTAAAAAGACAGGAAAGAAAAAAAAAGACCAAAATGAATGTCAGAGGAGACTCTGAAACTTGCTCTTGAACTTAGAGTAGCTCAAACAATTGAAAGAAATGATGTAGTAAAAGCTGAACAGAAGATTTCAAAGGGAGGCTCGAGATGAGAAAGTGAAGCACTGTAATGAAATGCACAGAGACCAGGAGTTAGAAAACAAAAAGGGAAGAACATCTTTGGCATTTCTCAAGCTCAAAGAACTGAAGAAAAAATTCACACCTCGAATTGCAATGGTGAATGATTCTATGGACAAAATATTGAACAACACAGGAAGCATCAAAAGTAGATGGAAGGAATACACAGAGTCTCTGTACCAATAAGAATTGGTCAACATTCAGTCATTTAAGGAGGTAGCATGTAATCAAGAACAGGAAACTGCCAGAAATTCAAGCCTTATTCAGAAGAGGACATGGAACAAAGGATATCATTGTTGATGTCAGAGGACCTTGGCTGAAAGTGAACACCAGAAATATGTTTACCTGTGTTTTACTGACTATGCTAAGACATTTGACTATGTGGATCATAACAAATTATCAATAACATTGCGGAACCTGTACATAGACAAACAGGCAGTCTTTTTCCAAAGAACAAGGGGATTCTGCATGTTTTAAAAACAGGAAATGTGTGTGTCAGGATTTTATCCTTTCACCATACTTATTCAATCTGTGTGCTTAGCAAATAATCTGAAAAGCCAAACTGTATGAAGAAGAAAGTGGCATCAGGATTGGAAAAAGACTTATTAACAACCTGCGATATGCATATGACACAACCTTGCTTGCTGAAAGCGAAGAGGACTTGAAGAACTTACAGAAGAAGATCAAAGACTAGACCCTTCAGTATGAATTACACCTCAAAGTAAAGAAAAACAAAATCCTTACAACCATACCAATAAGCAACATCATGGTAAATGGAGAAAATATTCATATTGTCAAGGATTTCATTTTACTTGGATCCACAGATCAATGCCCATGGAAGCAGTAGTCAAGAAATCAAATGATGTATTTCACTGGTTAGATCTGCTGCAAAACGCCTCTTTAAAGGGTTTAAAAGCAAAGATGTCACTTTGAGGACTAAGGTGCGCCTGACCCAAGCCATGGTATTTTCAATCACCTCATGTGCATGCAAAAGCCTGACAGTGTATAAGGAGGACAGAAAAAGAAATGATGTCTTTGAATTATGGTGTTGGGTAAGAATATTGAATACACCATGGACTTCCAGAAGAACAAACAAACCTGTCTTGGCAGAAGTACAGCCAGAATACTCCTTAGAAGGGAGGAAAATGAGACTTCGCCTCACATAATTTGGACATGTTATCAGGAGGGACCAGTTCCTAGAGAAGGACATCATGCTTCTTAAAGTAGAAGGTCAGGGAAAGAGAGGAAGACCATCAAGGAGATGGATTGACACAGTGGCTGCAAAAAGTGGGCTGAAACATAGCAATGACTGTGAGGATGGCACAGGACTGGGTAGTGTTTTGTTCTGTTGTATATAGGGTCACTATGAGTTGAAACTGTCTCGGTAGCACCTAACAACAACAACAACCACCAGGAATAGAATATTCACTCTACATTATCAGTGTTTGAAAGGATATTGAATAACCTGGAGTGGCAAGATTAACACTATTATATCCCCTGGGTGTTTCACAGACCCATGACATCATTGACTAATTTTTTTTTTTTTTTTGTTACATGTTCTATTATATATTATTCTCCACTGATCAAACAAGAAATGTTATCCGTGGCTTGATCCCAAATACTCACTCAACTCTATGAAGATTTGGAAAATGTTATCACATAGCATAATTTTTGAGTTGATTTATTTAGAATTAAATGGCTTTAAACACTCTCTAAGAGAAAGTAGTAACACTTTGTAGATTATGATGATTATAATGATAATTTGGCCATTAGCAAGTAGTGATAATTCTTTAATAAGTGGTGATATCCAAGTTTACTCAGGCAGTAATTACTGACATCTCAGAGAAGGCTCATTTTTTAGGGACATTTAAAAATATATATGTAAAATTCCTCCTTTTCAAACACAAATTTATGAAATTCAAAACTTAATTTCCTTTTGCTATAAAAATAGTCATGTCCTGAAAAGCAAAGTCTTCATAATGCTATAAATGACTTACTGTTTTTACTCAATACTCATTTTTTCCTGTGTAGTTTTAAAAATAATATGCTCTTATTTGCATTTTACCAAAGGAAATACCATATTGTGATCATCTGTAGGACATGGATTTTTAACATTTTAAATTCTGGGGCCTCTTCTCCAAATTTATTTTTCACTTTTCAAGATGGCCGTGCCAAATCCAGTCATCATTTTCGTTCTCGTGGAAGGAAGAAGCAAGGTGTTATGATCCACACATGAATCCCTTTATTTGGAAGAACAATGCTTTCCCAGAAATCTCCATAGCCAATTTCTGCCCATGTCTCATTGGCCAGGAGTGATGATTTGGCCTTCTTTGCCACAAGGAAATCTGGAAATTGAGAAAAGGATGGATATTCTCAAATGATATTTCAGGGCTTGGAGATGCAGTAAATATTGTATAAGCTCCTTATTGCCACTAGTGATATTCACTACAGACTTTATGCTATGTGCCAAACACAGTTTACTCAGATCCTCACAATATTATTTTAATAGAGAGATTGATGTCTCCTGTTCCAAAATAAAATAAAATAAAATAAAATGGAGCCCTGGTGGTGCAGTGGTGACGTGTTTGTCTGCTAAACAAAAGTCCTGTAGTCCAAATCCACCAGCCACTCCTTGGAAACCCTACAGAGCAGTTCTACTCTGTCCTGTAGAGTCCCTGTGAGTTGGAATCAACTCAACGACAGCAGGTTTGTTTTTTTTTTTTTGTTTGGTTCCAAAAATATACCTGCGTGTTGTAATGGATTACAATAAAGTTCTTTCTGACCACAAATCCTACACTTTTTTTTTTTTTTTTTAACGAAGAGAAGTTTATTTCTTCACAGTCAAAGTAGGCTGAAAGTCCAAATTCAGGGCGTCAGCTTCGGGAAGTCTTTCTCTCTCTGTCGGCCTTCTCATCAGTGTTCCCCTGGACTAGGAGCTTCTTGGCGCAGGGACCCCGGTCCAAAGGACGCACTCTGCTCCTGGCACTGCTTTCTTGATAGTATGAGGTCCCCCCAGCCTACACTCTTTTTACCCACCCTACTTCAAAATCCCACTTCTGTATACATATCCTATGCCTTGTTTCACCCATAATTGTATCACTGGGTACTTTTTACCATTGTCACTGTACATGCCCCTGCTTATGTTTTTACTTTAGTCCTTTTCTGTTTAGATCCATCATGCATCATAATGATTACTTTCTTGTATGCAGTGTCAATTCATTCCCCCTCCCTGGCCCCTCTCTTTCTAACTTACTAACTAGATAGAATGCGAACCCTGGCTAAATTCAACTATCCATCTACTTTCTATATTAACCAATCTAAAATCCTAGATGCCCATAGACAATTCACTGTCCAGTGGATTATTTCACATTTTCTCTATACTACTAAAACTCCAGTGCTTTCTCTCTGCTTCTTTCTCTTAGCAGTTGCCCTTCCTACTTACAACACTGGGAAAAATGGAAATAGAAGAGAACATCTTTATCTCCACACCACTAAATAAACCAAGGTGCTTCTATCTATCTGCATGTAATTTGTCTCTTCCCTTAATTAAAATGAATGATCTACCCTGTCTTCAATCAAAAATCGACTACCCTACTTATCTACTGGATCCTATAACCTCTCTTTCAGTCACAGACTTTTAATCATTACATTTTCACTCAATTGTATCATTTATTTCTAGTACATAAACTGCTCCCTTGACCACTTTTTCCCCAACTGCAACCCCACTCATATGCTTCTATTTCTATTTTATCATAAATGTAATTCAATTAGCCTTTAATCTAGATCTCCACTGAAATGGTCCATTCAAGTTCTACAATTTCCTTATTTCCAAATTTGGTGCTTTGTTCTCCACCCTCATTTTTACAGTGTTGAGAAGAATTGATGAATTTTCTTTGAAACACGTGTTTTCATTCAGCATGGGGGAAAGCACTTTCCATACAAGTTTTTTTTTTTTTTTTTCCATTACTCACACCAATTTTGCTAAAATAATTCTCCTAAGTTCTAAAGTTGTTTCATTCCCTAGGTTTTTTTTATTCAGTCCCATAGCTTTAAATTTCATCGGTGCATTGGACACTCCTAAATCTGGATCTCCAATCTCATCTCTCCCTTCAATCCCAGCTCCATACATAGAATTCTAACGTCTCTAACTTTGCATTTTCAAAATACAGTGTTTAATTTCTCTCTACCTTGCATATCTACTCTCAGTTCTTCAAACCCAGATAACTTCCATGTATCATTTTTGTTAGGTTAAAATTTTAATGTTTGACTCTACTATTTCATTCCACTCTCAGCAAAGCTTTGTGATAAAAGTTTAAAATATATACCAAAAGTAATCAATTTCTACTACAGAAATAACTGTTACTCTTGCACAAAACCATCAAACAAATAAACAATAGCATCTCTCAACTGGACTACTGCAAAATATCCTTAATAGATTCCCCTACTCTCACTCTTAGTCCTCTATATCCTGTTTAGCACACAGAATTCAGATGAATATTTTAAAAATTTTTAAAAGATCATGTATTCATCTTTCTCAAAATCCTCTAGGGTTTCACCATCATACTTAAAATCTAAAGTTCTTGCATTGGTCTACAAGATCCTTTTATCATCTAGCCCTTAACTCTCTGTCCATCATGAAAGATAATCTCAATGCCCTTACCTTAGTTTATTTTACTTCATAGCACTTGTCTCAAACTGGCAATACATAAGTTTGTTTATTTGCTTTTCACTGTCTTCTCCACTAAAAAGTTAATCCACATAATCAAATAATTATTTCCAACATTTTCCTGAAGATCTTCAAACATACAGAAAAATTGAAGTGAAAACTCATACACTCGCCATCTAGATTGTCCAGTTAACAGTTTACAATACTTGCTTTATTATGTATTTATCTATCCCTCTGTTCAGATCAGAACCCAGTAGTTTATTCATGGCTGAACATTGAGGTCTAGAGTAATACCTGGTCCATAGTAATATTTCATAAATATTTGTTAAGTGAATGAGTGGCTGTTATCTAGAAAGTAGTTATTCACATTATATTGAAGAGAAAGTTTAATATGTACAAAATCATTTTAGGCCATAAAATATAGTACTAGTTTACAGAGTTTAGCAAATTTGTGATGTTAGGTGGTCATCCTAGCTCCCATGATCGGGACCCTTTTCACTTCTCAGATTATGCTGAATGCCGACAGTTCTGGTCCAACTTTCTGAGAATCCAGCTTCTTATATAAGTTTCATTTTCATGCCAAAGATTTTTCTACAATAACTACTGACAGAAAAAACAAACAAACCTACAAAGAGACTGCTAAATGTAGTCACATTAGCAAAACAAAGAGAAAAAGAAAAAAAAAATTAGTTTAGCCTCAATGTAAGAATTGTGCTTGAAGCATTGAAAATGCTGACCATGACTTCGGCCCAGGATACAGCATTGCAATGACATCATCTTATCATTTAAATTTTTGCCTTCAATAAGAAATGCCAGGCAGCTAATCAGTTTAGAACAGCAGGAATGACAAAAAGATTAGGGGCCTGTGTTAATAGAATACTACTTAGGAGATGTAAATAGAAATATTTGTCATTTTGCACTTATTCAGAAGTGAGCAAAAAGTAAGACAGGGGATGGAGGCACACAGAGAAAATGGAGCCTTTGCTTACAAAGGACCATGTATCATGTTTGAATTGGACCACAGAGGAGTTCCACCACTCCTCTGTCAGTTTGTTGTATTCTGGTGGCGTGCATGTTGCTGTGATTCTGGAAGCTATGCCACCAGTATTTCAAATACCACCTGAATTTAGAGACCATCTCAGCAATAGATTTGATGCATTGAAAACCAATGATCAAAGACTAGACTAGTTGTGGGATGACATCAAGGACATCATACATGAAGAAAGCAAAAGTTCATCAAAAAGACAGGAAAGAAGGAGAAGGCCACAATGGATGTCAGAAGAGACTCAAAGTTGCTCCTGAATGTAGAGTAGCTAAAGCAAATGGATGAAATGATGAAGCAAAGGAGCTGAATAGAAGATTTTAAAGGGCAGCTGGAGAAGACAATGAAATGTGCAATGAAATGTGCAATGACCTGGGGTTAGAAAACCCAAAGGTAGAAGTACATTTGGCATTTCTCAAGCTAAAAGAACTGAAGAAAAAATTCAAGCCTCCAGTTACAACACTGAAGTATTCTATGGGCAATATATTGAATGAAGTAGCAAGCATCAAAAGAAGATGGAAAGAATACACAGAGTCACTGTACCAAAAAAAAAAAAAAAAATTTGGTTGACATTCAACCATTTCAGGAGGTAACATATGATCAACAACCGATCGTACTTAAGGAAGAAGTCCAAACTACACTGAAGGCACTGGCAAGAAACAAGGCCCCAGGAATTGATGGAATACAAATTGAGATGCTTCAACAAATTGATGCAATACTGGAAGTGCTCACTCTTCTATGCCAAGAAATTTGGAAGACAGCTACCTGGCCAACCTACTGGAAGCGATCCATATTTGTGCCCTTTCCAAAGAAAAATGATCCAACAGAATACAGAAATAATCAAACACTATAATTAATATCACACACAAGTAAAAATTTGCTGAAGATAATTCAAGAAAGATTGCAGCATTACATCGAAAGCAAACTGCCAGAAATTCAAGCTGGATTCAGAAGAGGACTTGGAAAGAGGAATATCATTGCTGATGTCAGATGGATCTTGGCAGAAAGCAGAGAATACCAGAAAATACCAGAAAGATATTTACCTGTGTTTTATTAACAATGCAGAGACAATTGTCTGTACGGATCATAACAAATTATGAATAACATTGTGAAGAATGGGATTTCCGGAACACTTAATTGTATTCATGCAGAAACTTTACATATAGCAAGAGGCAGTTGTTCAAACAGAACAAGAGGATACTGTGTGTTTTAAAATCAGGAAAGGTGTGTGTCAGGGTTGTATTCTTTCACCATACTTATTCAATGTGTATGCTGAGCAAATAATCTGAGAAGCTGAACAATATGAAGAAGAACACAATATCAGCATTGGAGGAAGACTCATTCATAACTTGCAATATGCAGATGACAAGCTTGCTTGCTGAAAGTGAGCATTCTTTGTAATGTGATTCATTTGAATTATGGTGTTGGCGAAGAATATTGAATATACCCATGGGCTGCCAGAAGAATGAACAAATCTGTCTTGGAAGAAGTACAACCAGAATGCTCCTTGGATTGAGGCAAGGACAGCAAGATGTCATCTCAAGTACTCTGGACACATTAACAGGAGAGACCAGTCCCTGGAGAAAGGCATCATGCTTGTTAAATTGGAGAGTCAGCAAAACAGAGGAAGACTCTCAATAAGATGAATTGACATAGTGGTTACAACAATGGGCTCAAGTGTAGCAACAATTGTGAGGATGGCCCAAGATCGGGCAGTGTTTTGTTCTTTGTATGTAGGGTCACTAAGAGTCGAAACTAACTTGAGGCCCTAACAATAATAACACAGAAGAATTGTCCCCAAGGATAAAAAATAAAGTGATGGGAACAGTGATGCAATCCTAGGGGTATAATTGCCCTAGGATCTTTGATTACCTCTGTCATTTTTGTTACATGTACATATACTGTATGTAGCTATATAATTTACTCTCTCAGACATATTTATCATTAGGCAAAAATTATGTGTTTTAAAATGTATAAATGGCCCACCTATGTTTTAAAATACAGACACATGTTCTAAAATACATAAACTTAAAAACATCATAATTAACAAATATACAAAATGACAATGTCCAGATCATATATAAAAATAAAATTCTTACAACCTCTGCAACAACCAATACAGCGAGCTAAATCACAATCTCTGAAGCAATAGACCAAAAACAGTCAGGATTTGGTCAATAAATAACAGTTTCCCTGATTTTTTCTTTTACTTCCAACTTAGGGCCAACCAGATGGATTTGCTCCAATAATCAATCATATAAAATGTCACATTTCTAGTTAGCCTACCTCCAACTTCTCCACGTCAACAACCTCCAGTCAGGTCAAATTTGAACCCTTCCCATTTCCCCCTGTAAAGCTTTCACATATCCCGTTAATCTGTCCAACATAAGTGATGGTGGCTGACTCCCTTGCTGTAGCATGCGCAGAATAAATAGTGTACGCTTGTTCTCAGTTTGGTGATCTTCGTTTATTTCCTCAACGACATATTATCATAGATATTTTTAAGGAGCAGAAAAACCTTCTCCCACTTAGGAATATCTAGCTTTAAAATTAGTTTTGCAACTTTAAAGAACAATAAGTGAAAGATAAACCAAAATAGAATGGGAAGGAAATTTTAAATAGCATTTTACTTTCCGATGTATTATTCAGAACATCTTTCCTCTCCTTCAATCAAGCTTCACTGCAATTATACATTCTTGTGATTCAGTGGTTCTCTTAAATGGTTATAGTACTGCTGTGGTCTGGCAAATGTAATGCTATCCTTACTCTCAACTGTTAAATTATGTATTTAAAATACCTACCAAAATAGTAGAGTTTATAGGATCCTTTTTTGGCATGTCCCAGTTGTTGTTGTTGCTGTAAGCTGCTGTCAAGTCAGCTCTGACTCATGAGTCCTTATGTATGATGACAAAACATTGTCTTATCCTGCACTGTCTTCCAGCACTATATTGGACAACATTCTGTTGTGATCTATAGGGTTTTCAGTGGCTAATTTTTGGAAGCAGATCGCCAGGCCTTTTTGCTAGTCTTTGTCCGGAAGCTCCACTGAAATCTATTCATCATAGGTGACCTTGCTGGTATTTCAAATATTGGTGGCATAGCTTCTAAAATCATAGTAACATGCAATCCATCACACTATGACAAACTAACAAACAGGTGATGAGTCTTAACTATAAACTACACGAAATCATGCACTTTCTTGATATTTTGCTTATTGTTTCACAACTGTCAAGCTAGGGTACCTAACACCATCAACACTAAATAAGTAGAATCGATTGACTGAAAATGAACCATGAAGAGTTATCTAGTCCACCCTGTCTTTCTTATGGCATAATCATATGTAAAAGCATAAAGAAGAGGCATAAATCTAGTCCATTTTCAAAGAGATTCTATGATCTCAAGCCAGTCTAATATATAACAGTTTCACTAAAAGGAAATCAGGATATTGGCAGTTCAGTGGTATAATTCTTACCTTCCATGTGGGAGACTGGAGTTCCATCAGGAAACAATGAATCTCATGCCTAGTCACCACTGGTCTGTCAGTAGAGGCTTGCATGTTCCTGTGATGTTAAAAGGATCCTAGTGGTCTAATCTGCAACCAGTCATGGGGATGATGCAAGATGGGGCATCATTTTATTCTGTTGTGCATGTGATTGTCATGAGTGGGGGGGCCAATTCCATGACAGCTAACAAGAACAACATTTCTTGTGAAACTCTTCATGCTGCATGGGAAAATATTGACTTTTGAGTCTTATACTGAAATGTAGTCATTGTCATGCTTGCTCCTAAGGAGCATTCTCGCTGTGCTTCTTCCAAGACAGATTTTTCATTCTTCTGGCAGTCCATGCTATATTCAGTATTCTTTGCCAACACCGTAATTCTAAGATGTCAATTCTTCAGACTTCCTTACTCATTGTTCAGCTTTCGCATGCATATGAGGCAATTGGATATACCATGGTTTGGGTCAGGCACACCTTTGTCCTCAAAGTGACATCTTTGCTTCTTAACAATTTACACAGATTTTTTGTAGCAGATTTGCCCAGTGCAATACGTCATTTGATTTTTTTTTTTTTAACTTCTGTTTCCGTGGGCATTCATTGTGGATTCAAGTGAAATGAAATCCTTGACAACCTCAGTATTTTCTCTGTTTATCATGATGTTGCTCATTGGTCCAGTTGTGAGGATTTTTGTTTTCTTTATGGTGATGTGCGATCCATACTGAAGACTGTAGTCTTTAAACTTCATCAATAAGGGTTCAAGTCCTCTTCACTTCCAGCAAGCAAGGTTGTGTCAGCTGCACATCGCAGGTTGTTAATGAGTCTTCCTCCAATCCTGATGCTGCGTTCTTCTTCATGTAGTCCAGTTTCTCAGAATATTTGCTCAGTATACAGATTGAATAAGTACAGTGAAAGAATATAACCCTGACGCACACCTTTCCTGATTTTAACCACACAGTACCTCCATGTTCTGTTTGAACAACTGCCTCTTATCCCATATGAGCACAATTAAGTGTTCTGGAATTCTCATTCATTGCAATGATATCCATAGTTTGTTATGATCCACACAGTCAAATGCATTTGCATACTCAATAAAACACACATAAACATCTTTCTGTTATTTTCTGCTTTCAGCAAAGATCCATTTGACATCAGCAATGATGTACCTTCTTCATATCCTCTTCTGAATCCAGCGTGAATTTCTGTCAGTTCCCTTTTGATATATTGCTGCAACTGTTTTTGAATTATCTTCAACAAAATCTTACTTGTATGTGGTATTAATGATATTGTTCAATAATTTACACATTTGTTGGATCACCTTTCTTTGGAATGGGCACAATTATAGATTTCTTCCAGGTGATTGGCCAGGTAGTTATTTTCCAAATTTCATAGCATAGATGAGTGGGCACTGCCAGGGCTGCATCCATTTGTTGAAACATCTCAGTTGGTATTCTGTCAATTCCTGGAGCCTTGTTTTTCACCAGTGCCTTAAGTGCAACTTGTACGTTTTCCTTCAGTACCATCAGTTCTTGATCATATGCTACCTCCTGAAATGTTGGCCGATTCTTTTTGGTACAGTGACTCTGTGCATTCCTACCATCATCTTCTTCTTCTTCTTTTTTTTTTTTTTTTTTTAGTTTTACTTTAGGTGAAAGTTGACAGATCAAGTTAATTTCTCAATCAAAAATTTATACACGCATTGTTTTGTGACATTAGTTGTAATCCCCACAATGTGACTGCACATTCCTCCTTTCCACCCAGGGTTCCCTGTGTCCATTGGACCAGTTCCTCTTCCTTTCTGCCTTCTCATCCTGCTTTTGGACAGGAGGTACTCATTTGGTCTCATATGTCTGATTGAACTAAGAAGCACATTCATCATGTGTATTATTTCCTGCATAGTTCAATATTTTATCTACTACCAAAACAGAGATATGATAAACATCTTTTTGTGTGCCATTGTATGTACTAAAATCTGTGAAATTATATGTCAGTATTCTTGTTTTGTTTTTTTCCATAATTAGGGATTTCATTTCCCCCTCAAAATATATATTTTCCTTAGATTACTTCTACTCCCTTAGTCTCTTTTGAAATCCACTGTTTTTATGGACTGCTTGAGTTTATAAGTCTTAAAGAGACATCTGAAAAATTAAAAAAAAAAAAAGCTTTTGTTGCTATTCGTTTCCAACTCTGTGACCCTATAGGACAGAGAAGAACTGCCCAATAGGTTTTCTAAGGAGTGGCTGGTGGATTACAACAGCTGATCTTTTTGGTTAGCAACCGAGTTCTTAACCATTGTGCCACCAGGTCTCCTAAAGAGACACAGTGATTTATAAATAACCTAATAGAGGCTTAGTAGAAATAATGTGTTAAAATTTGCAATTCAGTGATATATTATTTCACAGATTATTGCTGCACAATGTTTTTTAAATAGTATAGTTTGGATAAATTTGTTTCCTATGTACAAGATATATATATATATATAAATTAAATATGTTTTCATTACTTTCATGTCCCTTTTGGAATCAAAAATAATACAAAGTGTATGGTTTCTATTAACTGATGTTGTCTTAGACATCTAGAACTGTTATGTCAGAACTATCACAAGTAGATGGCTTTAAAAAAGAAAGAATTATTCTCTTACAGTTTAGGAGGCTAGAAGTCTAAATTCATGGTGCCAGCTCCAAGGGAAGGCTCTTTTTCTCTGTCAGCTGTGGAGGAAGACCCTTGTCATCAATCTTCCCTTGAAATAGGAGCTTCTTAACACAGGCACCCCAGGTCCAAAGGAAGAGCTCTTCTCCTGGCACTACTTTCTTGGTGGTATGAGGTCTTCATGTCTCTCTGCTTGCTTTTCTCTTTTATATCTCAAAAGAGATTGACTTAAGACACAACCTAATCTTGTAGATTGAGTCCTGCCTCATTAACATAACTGTCACTAATCCCACCTCATCAACCTAGAGACAAGATTTACAACACACAGTAAAATCACATCAGATGACAAACTGGTGAACATCCACACAATACTGGGAATCATGGCCTAGCCAAGTTGATACTTATTTTGGGGGGACACAATTCAATCCATGACAGATGTCTATATGATGAAACACTTATTACAGCTATGGTTGATGAAATAGTACATACTGAAGGTAAAACAAATATAATTCAGCTTTAAAGATTACCAATGTAGATTTTCATAATATCAGCAGTAATTTAATACTATGTATTAAACCATAGAATTTGACCACTCAATTTTTTTACTTTTTAAAATAGTTACAGTTTTAAAATTATGAAATAATTTCAATGACTTCACAAGGGTAAACATACGCAAAGCTCTTAGAATACTAAAAAGAGCATGTTAGTGCTATATAGATGTTTGCTATTAGTCTCAGTGCCAGTACTACTCTTAATAGGACAATTTAGATTGCAATTCCAGCGTAAACCTTCACTAGCTATTAGGCAAAATACCATCAATATTTTTATACTATATTTAGAAGAAGAAAGATGTTTATAGGTTGTAAAATTGTCCATCCACTCACTTATAGGATGATAGAAATGTCTCATAGCAATAAAACAAAACAAAGGTCATAATCACAATGTAGGAGGTCATTGAATGTAGTTTTCCATGATTCCTTCATGTTGCTTATATCAATGTCTCCAGAATACAATTTTTGCTTGAGTGTGAAGTGATCCGAGTTGTAGTTGTATAAGTGGTTTACATTCATTTGTAGTTATTGGCTGCATAATCTTAAAAGAAAAACAACCTTCTAGCAAAGAACAAGAGATATAACTGGGCCTTGTATATGACAATTAGTAACCTTGAGGCTATTTCTAACTTTCTTTTTTTTGTTTGAGTTTTGAAGTGTTTGTTAATAACTGTGGTCTACAGGCTATGAATTGAAGAATATGTGTTTGTATATCTTGCCTCCAGAAGACAAATATTTTAAACTTTTGTAAGTGCAATACCTGTACTCATTTTCACACCTACCACATGACTCTGGGAGAGTAAGAGAAGTTTATTAGAATATCTGAATTCCACGGAAAAGAGAGTGGTGTAGTGGACGTCAAAGCCTGACATCCTAGAAAATGTTGAGAATGGTATTTAGAGGCCCCACCCCACTATTAGGGATAAAAAATTCTAGAACCTCAGGAAAAAAAGGCAGCATATGATAACGTTGAGTTCCTTCCTTCCTGAAAAACTTCGGTAAATAGTATTTGAGCATTTTAACTCACTGCCTTATTCTTTCATGCTTCCCTGAATTACAAAATGGAATATAAAGGTTCTAAAATATTCTAAAATGAATGAAGTTCCATGCTGAATTGACCTTGTCTTCTTCTATGTTATTACTGTGTCCAGGTTATGGATTCTGTGCTAGAAATATATATATATAGTGTTATATATAAATATATTTATAAGTGAGTTAATAAGGAACACAAGAATAACAAAGTGTCAAACTGTCCAAAAATAAATATAATACTAGAGTTCAAGAATAATACTAATAAGACAGGCTAGTCCCATTATGAATACTTCTTTATTTAGGTAAATAGAGCCTTTTGAGACAATATTATTGAGTAGTTGGCTATTAGACATATGGTTATTTGGATAACTGGAAGTAACTTCGCAATCCTCCTAGGCGGAAATTATTTCCAGTAAATGTATGAAATAAATAGTCAGGAAATACTGCAGATACTAATTCACTCAGCAATTCTGGCAATACTATATAATTATTGGAGTATGTAATTTGTTTGGTTAAATAAAAGAGTGTTGGAGGAGAAAATAAGATGAGAAAATTATTACATTAAAAAGTTTCAGGGAGAAAAAAATCTCTGATTTAATGATTGAAGAAGATATGATAACAGAAGTTAATAGTCCATACGTTAACCAGTGTACTTAGCTCTCAAATGGAATATCACATATATATCTAAGTAGAATAGATCTAAATAGGTAGACAAAACTTATCACATCTATGTACTTGTCACTACTAAATTGATATTGTGGGGCATCCCTAACAGACTGCAAAACAAACCCTTAATTTTAACATTTTGCTTTGTTTTAGTCTTTGCAAAAGTATGAGGAGATGGGATTTACCACTATGGTCAACTGAAGAAACTGCGAAGTCCTTTTTCAAACAAATAAGCATAAAACTAAAAACAAAAAAAGTCAGCAATAATCATTTCAGTGCTCTCGTATTTGCCCAAAAGCATAAACCAATTAAATTAATAACTATTTATGCTTAAAACTAGATAAATTTTAGGTAAGAACAGTAGGAATATGTGGTGAGTGGTTACTCACATCCCCTCGAATTAGGAAAGCTTACAGAGAACTGGAAGCTTCTCTGCCATGACTAAAGATAACACAATTGATTTGGAGCAATGGGCAATGCCCATGCTCAGCATCAGAAAAAGTATCAGAGAACTTGGATATAAATCAATAAAACGTATCAGCGGAAGTGACTACTCAGAGGCAGTCAAGGAGGTGGTGTGCAACAGTTCGTTCCTTTAGCCTGAGGTGGTTGTTATGAGTGAAGAAAACACATATCTGGCTGAGACTTTGCACTTGAGCAACGGAGAATGCATCCAGTTCACAAACTACTGTTCTACCTTGTAACTGTCAACGTGTATATAGGAAGACCCAGAGGAAAGTAATACATTCCTAAATATCCCAAACATTTAACGTTCCTTTACCCAAACACAGATCCATTAACAGACTATGGGGATCAATATCATCTAAAGTCATTTAAACACAATTTCTATGTAGTTATTAACTGATCACTAACATACGCAGCAAAAAAGACAAGGCAGAGAAAGCCAGGCTTGAATGTGAAAACAAGAATTATGAAAAAAACAGGAAGCAAGAAATAAACAAAACTGAGCAGATACATCAGTAACTACAAACTGAAGGGGAGACAGAATTCACAGACTTAGCCCATGATTTTCACTATAAAAGGGAAAAAAAAAAAGAAAAAATAAAATAAAAGCACACAAAAAAGAAAAATAATCATAAAAAATGATGCTTTAAAATTACTACAATATATTATCTAAAATACTGAGTTTTCAACAAAAAATCTTATGAGATGAACAAAGAAACAGGAGATTGTTATTCCTACTAAGAATAAAAGGAAAGAAAAAAAGGTTAATAAAAATTGCCCCATTCTAAGAAAAAATTCACATCAGCTACAATATGTTCAAAGAAAAAGAAAAAAAGCCTAAAGAAATAAAGTCTGACAACAATAAATCAACAAGTAGAGATTATCAACGAATGTATACCAAAACCAAACCAAACCCATTGCCGTCCAGTCAACTCTGACTCATAGTGACCCTATAGGACAGAGTAGAGCTGCCCTGTAGGGTTTCTAAGGAGTGGCTGGTAGATTCGAACTGTTAATCTTCTGGTTAGCAGCCAAATGCTTAACCACTGAACCACCAGGGCCCCCATGAATGTATAGAAATCATAAAAAAAGAGTCAGAGAGAAATTCTAAAATTTAAGAGTACAATAACTAAAATAAAAATAATTAGTGGGGTTCAACTTCAGATTTGTAATGTCAGAAAAATACCAGTGAACTTGGATCTATATCAATAAAAAGTATATAATCTGTAGAACAGAGGAACAAAAGAAAAAACATAAACAGAGCCTCAGATATGTGTGAGACAGCATCAGACATACCAATATACTTGCAAAGAGTCTCAGAAAACAAAGGTAAAGAGAAAGGGATAGATTAAAAAAATAATAATAGTCCAAAATCTCTCCAAATATCACTAAAATTCAATGATGGACAGTAAGCAGATGAAGAGATCCCCAATATTATTAGTTATTAGAGAAGTAAAAAATAAAAGCAGTACACATCCATTGGGATGACTATTAAAAACAAAGCAAAATAGACAATAACAAGTATTGAAAAGATGTGAAGAAACTTGAACCCTTTATACTCCTGAGGGAAATGCAAAATGACCAGCCATTTTGAAAATGTTTTTTCAGTTTCTTAAAAGTTTTTTTTTCAGTTTCTTAAAATGTTAAACATCAACTTACCCCCAAACACCTCCACTGTCTGGACGCTACACAAGAGAAAATAAAACATATATCGACTCAAAGACATGTACAGCATTTTTCACTATAGCTAAAGAGGGGAAACAATCCAAATGTCCATCAAATGGTGAATGGATAAACAAATCTGGTATGTCCATCAATGGAATGCGACTCAGTAATTAAAAGGAACCAACTACTGATACATGATACATGGATGAATCTCAAAAACATTATGCTAAGGGAAAGACCCAAATGCAGAATAGTACATTTCATATGGTTGCATTTATATGAAATGCCTAGAAAAGACAAATTTATAAACGGGGATAAAAAGGCAGATCAGCTGTTGCCTAGGGCTGGGAGTAGTAGCAGAGATTAACTTCAGATAAGCACAGGGGAAGTTTTTAGGGTGATGAAATAATCTTAACCTTAATCAGAATAGGAGTTAATAAACACAAAACTCCACAATCTTATTAAATCAGTGAAATGTATACTTACTATGGGTGATTTTATAGTATGTAATTATACCTCAATAAAGCTGATGAGTTAAAAAAAAAAAAAAAGACTGGAAATTTTAGAATCCTAGCACCATTTTTATTAGGTCCCATTCATCTATTTTGTCTTTTGGTGCAGGTGCTTTTGATGTCATGTTTAAGAATTCATTGTTAAAAATAATATCTTAACTCTGAATCATTTAGATCCCACTATGGTATTGGGTCGCTATGAGTTGGAATCAGCCAGCTGGCAATGGGTTCGGTTTAGGCTTAAGGAAGTGGGAAGTGGTGGTTCAGTGGTAGCATTCTTGCCTTTCATATGGGAGACCCAGGTTCAATTCTTACCAGTGTAACTCATGTTCAACCAAAACTCATCCGTCAGTGGAGGCTAGTGTGTTGCTATGTTGCTGAGCAGGTTTCAGTGGAGCTTCTCAACTAAGCAGGCTACAAAGAAAGGTCTAGTGACCTACTGCTGTTTTCAGCCAGTAAATGCCTATGATCATGGGGGTGGTGCAGGACTGGGCAACATTTTATTCCATTGTGCATGGAGTCACCAAGAGTTGAGGGATGACTCAATGGCAACAACAATTTTCAAGATGTAATTTAGAATGGATCCCCAGTAGTATAAAGGGACCGAAAATCTCATATATGATCACCTGGGAACAAATCTCAGGTAGAAAGCTCTTCTCACTTCCTCCCCATCATTCTGAGTCCAACTCCATGACTCATATAGTATAGGACTAAAGAATCCTGAGTGAAGACAGCTATTACAGAGGTACTGAAAGGACTTAAAGGAAAACAAGTTCAAGGAAAAGGATTGAGAAGTGAAGTACTCCAAACAGCACATGGTTTCTTCACTAACTGACAGAGGATGACCACTACTGCTAAGTGGGAAAATCTAAGCCAGTGTAAAGAGGATAGAGGAATCTTTCTGGAAAATAAACTTCCCTTAAGGTGCCATGCGAATCCAAGGAAAATGTTTAAAAAATGCCATAATCAGAACTCAGTCTAATTATATGGCCATTTTGGATGTGATATATACTGCCTGCTCTCTTCTATAAGAGGATAAAGTGTTGAAGCTATAAAAATACTGGATTAACTGGTATTTAATTTGAATGATTTTAAAACAATCATGTGTTTTACTAACACAACAATGTTTGGGAATATTTTTAAATGTATTCAGAGCCATAATATTTTTCATTTGTCTACTCTTTAACATAAGGACTCTGTTTGAATAGAAATATTTACTACACTGACCATGAATTCAATTTAACTAAAAATTAAGTTTCTGGTGTCTTCCTGTAAACACATGGCCTTTTTTCTTTTTCTTTTTTTTTTTTTTTTTACCATTAGTATATTACACCCTCTATAGAGTGTAGAGGTTAAAGGCATAGACTTTGAAGTCAAGATGCTTGTATTTAAATGCTAAACCCAATTATTAGCAGACTAAATATGGGGAATTTAATTAAGATCCCTGTAGCTCCATCACATCAGCTATAAAATGAAAATGATAAAATAAACAGCTACCTCATGGAGTTTTTATAAGAATTAAATAGATTAATGTATCTAAATTCTTGGCACACAGAGATTGAGTACTTGCCTATGCTCATCCAGCTAATAAATGGTAGAGTCAGGATATGAACTCACTTTGTCTTTCACTAGATTATTCTGTCTCCAAAAAAAAAAAAAAAAAGAATTTAACAAGTTGTATTCCACCTGTAGAATTTCGTATTACATCAGGCAGATATTGCTATAAATACTCATAGTTTTATTTTAAATAAAAATATAACTTATCTATGGATAAAATGTGTTAGAATGCCTGGAAATGATTCTCGCTACCAAAAATTATCCTCTCCAAATAAATGTCATACATTTTTATGTCATATTCCCATAAAAATTAAAATTTAAAAGATAGCTGGGAATTTTGACCTGGTAATGTATTCAATATGAATGTTTTGATAGGATTTATTAGCTTGTATTTTGATTTTAATTTTGGGAAATACTCACCTCTCCAATAAGTCTTTCAAGAGTTGTGCTAGTATACATTTTTCATTTTTATTTGCAAGAATGAACTATGTTTGAAAGGACAGAGGCTGAGGGAGAGGAAGAATAAAGGGTAATATTGGGGAAGAGTGAACTGAGATTAAGATACAGCAGAATCTTATATTTTGCGGTATTTTCATTAAAATCAAGAGATGAATTAATATTTTCACCTTATGCACTCATCTTAAAAATGTATTGTTGCCAAAGAAAATAAACTATAAAATGATACTGAACTGCAAGAACACTCTTTATTCTGTTTGATATTGAAACACACTTGATTTGCTTGCCTTGGTTCTTTTTAAATATATGGAGCTCTGTCTTATTTCCAAAGGATTAGAGTGCATGGCAGAGTCCCTGGGCAGAGAAAATGGTTAAGCACCTGACTACTAACTGAAAAGTTAGTGGTTCAAACCTACTTAGAGGTGATTCAGAAGAAAGCCCTAGCAATCTGCTTCAGAAAGGTCACAGTTTTAAAAACCTTTAGAAAATAGTGCCATTCTGCAACACATGGGGTCGCTATGAGTCAGAATATACTAGGAGACAACTGGTTTGGTTTGGTTTTGGAGTGCATGGAACATGACAATTTCACTATTACAATGGAATTCAATGTCTCATAATTAGCGATGCATCAGAGGAAAAAAAATTAAACTTTGAGAAACATTATTTATGTAATTAGTTATTATATTAGTGTAGGCAAGGCTAGGTCTGAATAATACATAATTTCTTAAATATCACTTTGTTATACAACAATGATCTATTTTTTTGCTCTGTCACAGTCTGATATCTTTTCCACCAAGTAGTTAGGCCATCTGGAATACATGCTATCTATGGTTGCCAGGAAGATGGAAGAAAGGAAAATCCTCCATGGGTGGCTTGAAAATGTTACATATTACGTTCATTAACATTCCATAGGCCAAAACGTAGACATGTGGCTATCTGACAACAAAGGAGACTGGAAAATGTATCAACTTGTGTGCCTATAAAAAAAGAAAAAAGATATTAGTGAGCACAGGCATTTTTAGTCACAGATAGCTTAAAAGTTTAATTTTTACAAAATCAATAACTAAAAATAATTGAAAATTTAACTACATATTTCTCTTGCAATTTAAAATATAAATAATTATTTATGTCACATCAACATTTTGAGGTAACATTTAGTGCCTGATGCTCTTTAATATTAAGATCATGCTGATTCTGAGATGCTCATCCATGCACAGAGAAACAGTAAACCTTAGGTACTCTCCTCTATAATTTCTGGGAGTTCCATGGTAATATTTATGGTCCAATAAACCAATTCTTCTGATTTTTTTTTTTCTAGTTCTTGACATCACCTCAGCCTTGTCTTCCTGGGGTCTTTTTTTTTTTTTTTAAATTGTGCTTTAGATAAAGGTTTACAGAGCAAATTAATTTCTCATTAAACCAGTATTACACATATTGTTTTGTGATATTGGTTGCCAACCCCACAATGTGTCAATATTCTCTCTTCTGAACCTTCGGTTCACCATTATCCTCTCCTTCCCTGACATCCTTGTCCCTGGGCTGGTGTGCTCATTTAGTCTCATTTTGTTTTACAGTCCTGTCTAATTTTTGGCTGAAGGGTGAACCTCAGGAGTGACTTCAGTACTGAGTTAAAAGGGTGTCTGAGGGGCCATACTTGCAAGATTTCTCTAGTCTCTGTCAGGCCAGTAAGTCTGGTCTTTTTTGTGAGTTAAAATTTTGTTCTATGTTTGTCTCCAGCTGTTTCTAGAACTCTTTATTAAGATCCTTGTCAGAGCAGTCGGTGGTGGTAGCCGAGCACCATCTAGTTATCAGTGGATAAGTCTTCTGATTTTATGTTACTTTTGCCTAATAATAGAATGCAAAACCATTGGCTGCTTTTGAGTTCTTCTTGTCTCTTCTTCTGTTCTTCCTATTCATAATAATTCTATTCTCCTAGTTTTTCATTCACCCAGCGCTTATTCAATTTCTGGGTAGAAGCAATCCTCTTTCTAAACTTGTCAAAAGTCCAGATAAACCCAGACAAATATGCAGCAAAGGGACATTGGTGGTTCAGTGGTTGAATTCTCACCTTCCATGCAGGAGATCTGGGTTTGATTCCCAGACAATGCACCTCCATACACAGTCACCACCATCTATCAGTGGAGGCTTGTGTGTTACTCTTATACTGAACAGGTTTCAACCAAGATTCCACACTAAGAAAGACTAGTAAAAAAGGCGTGGTGATCTGCTTCTCAAAATCAGCCAATAAAAACTCTAGGTATGGATCACTATGTTTCAATTTATTTAACTTATTTAAAAAAGTAATCTTAGATTTTATTTATTACCAAAATAAACATTTATTTACAAAACTTTATTTACCTGGAAACATAATTTACTATATCAGTGTAGTATTATATGATAGAATTCTGCAAGACCAATAACTGTTCATTGGAAATACTGTTTTTCAACAACATAATGGCAATTATAAACATAGACCCAGCCAGATGGAATTAAATTGATTACATCTGTGAAAAGAGACTATGGAGAAGCTCAATAACATCAGTTAGAAGAAGGCCAGACTCCAACTGTGGAACAGACCATCAAATGATCATATGCAAGTTCAAGTCAAAGCTGAAGAAAAGTAAAACAACTCCATGAAAGCCAAAGCACGACCTTGAGTATATTCCACCTGAATTAGAGATCATCTCAGTAATAGATTTGATGAACTGAACACTAAAGACCAAAGACCAGACAAGTTGTGGGATGACATCAAGTACATCATACATAAAGAAAAGAAAAGGTCATTAAAAAGACAGGAAAGAAAGAAAAGACCAAAATGGATGTCAGAAGGGACTCTGAAACTTGCTCCTGAATGTAGAGTAGCTGCAGAAAATGGAAGAAATGATAACATAAAATAGCTGAAGAGAAGATTTCAAAGGACAGCTCGAGAAGACAAAGTATATAATGAAGAGTGCAAATATCTGGAGTTAGAAAACCAACGAGAAAAAGACACCCAGCATTTCTCAAGCTGAAAAAACTGAAGAAAAAATTCAAGTCTTGAGTTACAATATTGAAGGTCTATGGGCAAATTACTGAACCAAGTGAGAAACATCAAAAGAATACAGAAGGAATACACAGAGTCACTGTACCAGAAAGAATTGGTTGATGTTCAAACAATTCAGGAAATAGTATATGATCAAGAACTGATGGTAATGAAGAAAGAGGTCCAAGCTGCACTGAAGGCACTGGTGAAAAACAAGGCTACAGGAATTAAAGGAATGCCAGTTAAGATATTTCAATAGATATAATGCTGGTAGCACTCATTCTTCTAAGAAATTTGGAAGACAGTTACCTGGCCAACTGACTGGAAAAGATCCATATTTGTGCCCATTACAAAGAAAGGTGGTCCAACAGAATTCAGAAATTATCAAACAATATTATTACTATCACATGCAAGTAAAGTTTTGCTGAAGATAATTCAAAAACTAATGCAGCAGTACGCTGACAGGGAATTGCCAGAAATTCAAGCTGGATTCAGAAGAGAATGTGAAATGAGAAATATTATTGTTGATGACACATGGTTCTTGGTTAAAAGTAGAGAATACAGAGAGAAGTTTACCTGTGTTTTATTGACTATACAAAGGCATTCAACTATGTGTATCATAACAAATTATGGATAACATTTAAAAAATAGGAATTCCAGAACACTTAAGTGTGCTCATGAGGAACCTGCACATAGGCCAAGAAGCAGTTGTTTGAACAGAATAAATTATATATACTGCATAGTTTAAAATCAGGAAAGGTGTGCTTCAGGGTTGTGCTCTTTCACCATGCTTTTTCAATCTATATGCTGAGCAAATAATCCACGAAGCTGGACTATATGAAGAAGAACATGACATCAGGATTGGGGGAAGACTGATTAACAGCCTGTAATATTCAAATGACCATGCTTGCTGAAAGCAAAGAGAACTTGAAGCACTTACTGATGAAGATCAAAGACTACAGCCTTCAGTATGGATTACACCTCAACATAAAGAAAACAAAAATTTTCACAACTGGATCAATAAGCAGCATCATGATAAATGGAGAAAAGATAGAAGTTTTCATGGATTTCATTTTACTTGGATCCACAATCCACGCCCATGGAAACAGCAGTCACGAAATCAAACAACATATTTCATTGGTCAAATCTGCTGCAAGTGCTAAAAAGCAAATATGTCACCTTGAGGACTAAGGTACACCTGACCCAAGCCATCATATGCATGCAAAAGCTGGACAGTGAATGAGGAAGACCAAAAAAGAATTGATGCACTTGAATTATGGTATTGGCGAAGAATATTGAATATACCATGGCTGTGGAAAGAATGAACAAGTCTTTCTTGGAAGAAATACAGCCAGAATGCTCCTTCAACATCAGGATGGCTTGATTTCTTTCACCTTATGTATTTGGACTTTGTCTTAGTCATGTAGTGCTGCTCCGAAAGAAATACCAAAGTGTATGGTTTCAACAAAGAGAAGTTTAATCTCTCACGGTCTAGTAGACTAGAAGTCCAAATTCAGGGCATCAGCTCCAGGGGAAGGCTTTCTCTCTCTGTCAGACTTCTCATCAATTTTCCCTTGAAGACTGATCTGGGAGCATCTCAGCACAGGAACCTCAGGTCCAAAGGAATCGCTCTGCTCCCGGTGCTGCTTTCTTGGTGGTATGAGATCCTCGACCCTCTGCTTGCTTCCTTTTCCTTTTATCTCTTGTAAGATAAAAGGTTGTGCAGGCCACCCCCCAGGGAAACTCCCTTTACACTGGATCAGGGATGTGACCATACTAAGGGTGTTACAATCCTACTCTAATCCTCTTTAACATAAAATTACAATCACAAAATGGAGGACAACCACACAATACTGGGAATCATGGCCTAGCTAAATTGAGACACACATTTTTGGGGGAACATAATTCAATCCATGATAGATATGTTAAGAGGAAGGACTACTCCCTGGAGAAGGACATCATGCTTGGTAAAGTAGAGTGTCAGCGATAAAGGAGACAACCCTCAATGAGATAGATTGACACAGTGGCTCCAACAATGGGCTCAAACATAGCAGTTATTATGAGGATGGTACAGGACCAGGCAGTGTTTCATTCTATTGCACATAGAGTCACTATGAATTGGAACCAACAGGGTGGCACCTAACAGTAAGAATAACAGTGACATGACAAGGAATGTATACAGAAGTAATAAAATGGCATTTTCTTTAATTTAGTCTGTATTTAAATATTAAATATTCATACACCTTCTCCCCCCAAAAATTGAAGTTATAATATCTTACATATTCTCCAAACATATTAAAGATTTAGAGGAAAATTTTAATATTTCCATATGAAATAATTTCATTATATTAAAAATAATATTAAATATTTAAATTGCTGAAAAAATCATGGCTGAAATACAGAGCTGAAAAGAAGTTTATCTCCTTAATATAAAACTACAATTATACATTCAATTGCATATAAATTAAAATATTTTATGATCTTTTTGTAAATTAAAAAATACTTTTCTAATTGTATTCTAAGATGCCTTTGCAAATTATAATATCTGCATTAGCGATTAAAATTAATATTTGTTCCAATCCATTTGGCAAATTACAAATTCAGAAACTTGCACTGGTCTAGGTATTTACCTGATTGAAGGATTTATTATTAGATATATGTTACTTGTTTTAAATGAATTAAAAAATAAGATTCAAGACCTATAGGAATGTACTGACTTCCAATAAAATATTAATTTAGAAGACATGGATTTGTGTTTCAAGGGTTCTAAAGAATATCAGAGTGTGTATGTATTTCTTTGCTGAATAATACCAAGCATTAAATAATTTGCTATGATTTTAGACCCCATATAATTACTCACTATGCATACACTCTGAAAACTTTATAAGTAGAAAATAAATTTTAAAATCACCAGTATGACAATCAGGCCACAAGCTGATACTGATGTTGCTGTAAATCCTTGATAATATTGATAGATTGTGACATCAGAAGTATTCTAATCAAGTTCATATTTATGAACTCATACCCAGATTAAAGTAATGGTACCTATATGTTACCATTGAGTTCATACTGACTCATGGCAACCCCATGTGTATCAGAGTAAAACTGTGCTTCGTAGGGTTTATTGGATGATTTTTGAGAACTAAATCACTAGGCTTTTCTTCAGAGGTGCCTCTGTGTGGACTTGAACTTCCAACCTTCCAGTTAGCAGCCTAGAGCATTAACTATTTGCACCACCTAGGGACTCCAAAGTAACAATAAAGGCCCTTAAATATTAAAAATGCTTTATCTATAACAACATGATGAACAGAGAGAGTGGCAGATAATTAGTTATTATTGGATAACTATAAAGTATTAGTCCTCACAGGGACACATATGAAAGGGAAAGGGATTGCTATTAATGATTATGGTGACAACTGGCATAGCCTGGACCAAACAGGCTATAATGTCTTCTTATCTAGATGCCATTAGAGTTGTGCTGCACAAGAAGCCTCATTAAAAAGTTCTCTGTAGCTTACAGAATTATCTTGGGTTGTCATCTAAGCTATTACAATTTGTGATGATCTTTTATTTTCTGATTTTGTAGAGCCATCTTCAAAATGAAATGAGATTAAAGCAACTTGTTAATGTAGGTGTTAGACAACATGATGCTTATACTTGCCATTTAGTTGTTATGAGTCATTCTAGTATTTTGCCCAAGAGTTATTATGACTTATCCAGTTAATTATTTTACATTTGCTCTCCATTTCTAGATTCTAGCTGATTTTCTATTCTGGTACCAGTTTCTGTAATAAGTACCCTGAGCATTTTGCAAGAAATTTTAATGCTTTTTATCTCATACGTGCCTGATGGGAAAAATAAACTCCCCGGTGGATTGCTCTTTTTGTTATGCTGTCTTTCTAATTACTCATAATAAATTCTATCTTCAGGGAGATAATGAATTAGCAGCTTTCTTGAACCAATCAGGTCTTATGAAATACATTGGCTTTCCCTATACTTCATTTGATGGCAAAACTCATATATAGTTGATTTAAATTCAGACTTTTAAACAGTTCATTTATATTTTACAAACAAATGTCTATGTAATGAATAATGTATATTAATTACTTATATATGTGCATATATATTTTTCTGTTGAAATAACACCAACAGACATAAAATGTGCAACTGTACAGCTAAAATAAATTATGAAAAAGTAAACCACAACACCAATAAAGAAATAGAACTCCACCAGAACCACAAAATTCCTTAGTCTAACCTCCTTTCTTTTCCCAACATGATACTACTTCCTTGACTATAATAATTTATAATATCTATTAGTAAAAAAGTACATCAATATAGTTTGCTTTATGTTTCTCTTTATTTTTCTTAGCTATTTCTATTTACAAATAAATACATAAATTGACTTGTCAATTTCTATGAAATTTATAGGGATTTTTATTATACTTTAATTCTATTAATAGATAAATTTGAGAATACTGACTTTCTAAAATATTGAGTATTGAAATGAAATTGTGGATATCCTACATTTTATGACCTAGCCAAAAAATATTTTGATATGGTTCAACCTAATACTTCCATTTATTTGGAACTTTAAATTCTCACAAAGTTTACTTATGGCTTTCTGTGAAAATAACTTGCACATTTTTCTATATTTTCTTAGATATTTGATGTTTTTTAATACTATGTATGTCATTTTTTAAATTTGTTTCAATTTGTTACTAGTCTGCAAAAATACAATTAATTTTTGTATGTTGATGCTGTATCTAACATATTGCTAACTTTACTTATCAAATATAAAAATTTTCACATAGATTCTTTGAGTATTCTACATTTATGGGCATATAGTCTGCAAATAATAGTTTAAATTCCTTTATCAATCAGTGTAGATTTTTTTTTTCCTTGCCTTGTTGAACAAACTAGTGCCTCCAGTTTAAATTTGAATAGAAGTACTGACTGTGACAATCATAGTTCAGAGGCAAACCTCTCAAATTTTTGATATTATATGTTTAGTGTATATTTTTCTATAGGTACGTATGTCAACCAGGTTTCTCCAGAGAAACAGAACCAATAGAATATCTATCATCTATGTATCTATCTGGGTATCTATGTCTGTCTGTCTGTATCTCTCTCTCTCTATCTCTCTCTCTATCAATCAATCTATCATCTACTTATATTGAAATTGGCTCACATGATTGTGGGGCTTGGCAACTACAGAGTTTGTAGGGCAGTTGGCAGGCTGGAAATTCAGGCAAAGGTTGATGCTGCAGTCTTGAGGCTAAAATCTTTAGGGCAGGCTGGAAACTAAGGCAGAATTTCTACGTTTCAGTCTTGAGGCAGAATTTTTTCTTTCTCAGGAAGGTCAATGTTTGCTTTTAAGGTTTTCTACTGATTGGATAGCGGCCCTGGTGGCACAGTACTTAAGAGATATGGCTGCTAACCAAAAGGTTGGCAGTTCAAATCCACCAACCTCTCCTTGGAAACTCTATGGGGCAGTTTTACTCTGTCCTATAGGGTCACTATGAGTCAAAATCGACTCAACGGCAATAGGTAGACTCACTCACATTCTTGAGGGCAATCTTTTTTATTCAAAGTCAACTGAAGTAAATATCGACCAAATACTTTCACAATAACATCTAGACTAGTGTTTCAGCAGACAACTGGTTACTTGAGCCTAGTCAAGATGACGTGTAAAGTTAATCCTCACAGTATCTCCTTTACCAAACGGAAGGTGACTGTTATCAAATACTTTTCTTAATATGCTGCAAAAATTTTGATCTTTCTCCTGTCTTCTGTTAGTTTATTAATTTATAACAATTATTTTTAATGGTGAACAATATGCATTCCTTGAAAAAATCCAATTTGGTGAAAAATCATTATTCTTTTCTATATTACTGGATTGATTTGCTTCTATTTTGTGGATTTTAGATTGAAATTTGTGGCTTAAATTTGTGTTAGTTATGTCACATTTTGGTATTTACCATATTTTTTCACAAGAAGTGTGCACCTTGTACCTTTGTTTGCAAACACCTCCCTCCCCTAGTGACATATTTTTGTAAGAATGCTATGATTTTTTTTTTTAACACCAACAGGTAAAAAAAATGGTATAGCAGCACTTATGAAAATACCTCATGGGGGGAGGGGCTGGGTGGTAAACAAACATAGAAAGTGTGTATTATTTGCTTTAAAAAAAAAAAAAAAAGATGTATTATCCTGGCCACCAAAAACATTTTAATAAATATTTCCTTTCAATATATTCTGGAAGAGTATTTAAGATTGTTGTTATTTCTTTCTTAAAGAGATAGGGAAGTACAACAGCTCCAGTGACATATTCTGGGTTTCAATATGATACTTTTGTGGGGTGATATTAAAGTTCAATTTCAACTTTTTGGAAGTTATGTGATACTTATGATTTCCTATATTTCTTTGTGTCAGTTGTGACAAATCATATTTTCCCAGGATTTGATAAATTTTTTAGTTCATAAGAACTGTTGACTTAATCAGTATCAAGTTCATAATATTACTTTATATTCTTTTTAATGTAACGATGACTCACTTTTTACTCAGATATTGGTTGTGTTCCGTCTCTCCTAGTTTAGCAAACTAATGTTATTAGTGTTTTAAAAAATTAAATTTTATCATTCTATCTTCTCTTTTGCACTTTTCTATTTCATTAATTTCAGCTCTAGGTTTATTGTGTTACTTCACAGTCTCACATAGATAACTGTATCAACTCCTAAAGCTTTTTTTTCTCTCCAGAATTTGCTCTCTTAAAATCATCATTCATGCTATTTCCAAAGGGCACTTCAATAAAAACCTTTCATGCTTCCCTCTATTCAAAATGATAAGGTGGCTAGTCATTCACTTACAGTTGAATATTAGTTACTTAACTATTTAGCATCATTATTTTATATATTTTCTTGCCTTTCAAGGATCTGGAAACTGTCTTCTTCCTGCTTGGGTTAACACATACTTTTCCTATTGGTTTGAGTCCTAAACTTCTCTGACCTCCTCGGCCTGAATATAATAACATAACCAGGCTTCTGTAGTACTCTATAGATACAAGTAATTACAGTACTAATATGCTGTACTCTAATTCTTTATTTTCTTCTGTGAATTTTGCAGTAAAGATTGAACATTATTTATCTCTTTATCCTAGCTTTTAAAGAAGAGTCTGGCAGATACAGTAGCCTCTCTAAATATAGATCAATTGAATTAATGAATGAATAAATATCTTTAGAATTAAAATACATGGACAAATACTGGCATTTTATTTTATTACATCTATTTTCCAGAATATATCCAGAAAGTATTATTCTTTTAAAATTTTTATGATGCTATCTTGATTCATCCACCGCATGTCTGACATTTTGTTGTGCTGTGGCAGCTTGTGTGTTGCTGTGATGTTGGAAGCTATGCCACCAGTTTTTCAATTACCAGCAGGGTCATCTGTAGTGGACAGATTGTAGCAGAGCTTCCAGACTAAAAGAGAATAGGAAGAAGGACCAGGCATTCTACTTATTAAAAAATTGGCCAGTGAAAACTTTATGAATAGCACTGAAACATTGTCTAATACAGTGTTGGAATATGAAGGCACTAAAAATATGACCGGGGAAGAGCTGCATCCTCAAAGTAGAATCAACTTTAATGACATAGAGGGAGTAAAGCTTTCAAGACCTTCATTTGATGACGTGGCATGACTTAAAATGAGATGAAATAGCTGCAAACATTCATTATACATAGTCCATAACTGTGGATCCATAATCGGAACATGGAATGTACAAACTATGAATCTAGGAAATTGGAATCATCAAAAATGAAATGGAATGCAGAAAGATGGATATCACAGGCATTAGTGAGCAGAAATGGACAGATACTGGCCATTTTGAATCAGACAATCATATGGTCTACTATGCCTGAAATGACAAATTGAAGAGGAATGCAGTCACATTCATTGTCAAAGACAACGTTTTGAGGCAAGGCCAAGACGGTTGAATAGTCAGACGCTTCCTGTGGTCCCTCTTACAAAAAGAAGCTAAAAAACAACTAAATCGATTATATATGACAATCTAGAAGCCCTGAACATCAAAGGCAAAACTGAGGAGTCAGACTGAGTGTCAGGGAAATGGAGAGACAGTTCAGAAGCAGCAAGGATTTGCCAGACCTGACCTGACCAGCACCCTGCAGGCTGGATCAGCTGGCACACACAGGCTGAGGCAAACAGTACCACTCTGGACATGTTTTCACATCAGGAGAAACTGAGCAGTGGAGAGTCTGCATAAGCCTCTGGTGCCAGGGGATAGCAGTGTTGGATCTGCGAAAGTTAAGTGCAAGTGTCTAACCGACTGTGCGGGATCAAAATAACCTTTCCTACTCTGGGAGGTGCCTCTGTCCCCTTCACTCATACCCTCTCTGCTCTGCTCCATCCCAGTCCAGCTTCAGCAATTATTGTACCCTCTGGGCCAGAAATGGGACCCGTCACATACCCTGAGACAGTCTTTTGGGTTTGGAGAGGGAACAAATATGCAAACAATAACAAACAGGAAAAAATAATCTGCCAGCTCCCCTAAGCCAGGATATCAGCGCAGGCACAGCCCCTTTGCCTATGTACAGGAATAGGGGCCCATGGACTTCAAATGCCTTTCAGCCCTGCCTAGACCTGTGTGGGTACATTTCAACAGCGTAGGCCTTCATTATCATAGTACAACAGGATATATACCTGAAGCCTATTTTCAACTGCAGAAGCCAAGGGAGTGGCAGATTTGTGACATTCGACATCACCCTGCCCATTAAGAAGGGTCCTCACCTACCCGCATCAGGGGCCTGAGGACTGGTGGCTCCAACCACTCCACCTAGCCACCCACGACAGTGGTCCGAGAATAAGCGGTGCCTCCTAGTCCTCACAGCCAACAGCTCTGGGTGCCCAAAGTCCAGCTGCCAAACCCACTCACCCATGCCATCTAGGAAACAGGGACATGCCTTCCACCCAGGCACTCAGGGGCAGCCATCAGCCCCCTACCTTGCTCAGCACATAACTCCCTACTGCAGCCAGATACCTGTGCCTTCTCCAATCACCCCTACATAGCCCTGCCCATCTAGGGCTGTAGGAAAGAGCCTGCACCAAACATTCAGTGACTGACCACCTGGACACCTGAGCTTAATCCACACAAGAAACCACTTTGTGTCCTGTAAGCCTTCATCTTAAGTGAGAATAACAGCATAATTAGAAGAGCGTAGTCAATGTCACTTAAACGTGTATGTAAAAAAAAATTTTGAAATGGTGTATCTTTGGCTATGTGTATTTTCACCAAAAAAAAAAAAAAAAGTTGAGTATTTAGAGGGTTAAAATGTTGTGGGGTTGTTAACCAATGTCATAAAACAGCATGTGTACTGTTACATGAGAAACTATCTGTTCTGTAAGCCTTCACCTGAAGTACAATAAAATATTAAAAAAAAAAAAAAAAGAAACCACTTTGTGACAGAATGTGAGTACTTCAAAAATGACAATAATCAAAGTAGCTCACAAAACTAGCCAATTTGGGCATATCAAAGCAAAGCAAGAAACAAGGGCACAGTAAGCAAACATAAACTAAATAAATATAACTGACTGATGGCTCAGAGACAACAGTCAATAACAAATCACATAAAGAGGCAGACCATGATTGCTTCAGCAAGTGACATAAACAAAGAACCAGGAAATCTCCTGGAAGAAGAGAAAGTCATGGAATGACCCAAGGTAGAATTCAAAAGATTAATATACAGAGCTCTTCAACAGATCAGGAAGAAGATCATGCAAAGTGCAGACCAAACCAAGGAGCGCACAGACAAAGCGATGAAGGAATTTAAGAAAGTTTATACAGAACAAAATGACAAATTTAACAGGCTGCAAGAATCCATAGAAACAGCAAATCCAAATCCAAAAGATTAACAATAAAATTTCAGAATTAGATATTTCAGTAGAAATTCATAGGAGCAGAAACAAGGCAATGCAAATTAAAATTAGTGAGATTGAAGATAAAACAATTAACACCAATTTATTTGAGGAAAAATCAGATAAAAGAATTTTAAAAAATAAAGAAACCCTAAGAATTTTGTGGGACTCTATCAAGAGGAATACCTATGAGTGATTGGAATACCAGAACAGGGGATGGGAGGGATAACAGAAAATACAGAGAGAATTGTTGAAGATTTTGTTGGCACAAAACTTCCCTGATATCAGGGAAAATGAGAAGATATCTATTCAAGAAGCTCATCGAACCTCACGCAGGGTAGATTCCTAAAGAAAGTCACCAAGACATATTATAATCAAACTTGCCAAAACCAAAGATAAACAGAGAAATTTAAGAGTGGCTATGGATAAATGAAAGGTCATCTACAAAGGAGAGTCAATAAGAATAAGCTCGGACTACTCAGCAGAAACCGTGCAGGCAAGAAAGCAAAGGGATGACATATATAAAACCTTGAGGAAAAAAAAAAAAAGTCAACCAAGAATTATATATCCAGCAAAAGTGTCTCTCAATATGATAGTGAAATTAGGGCATTTTCAGATAAATTTGTAGAATTTGTAGAAACCAAACCAAAATTACAAGAAATGCTACAAGGAGTCCTCCAGTTAGAGAATCAATAATATCAGATCATAACCCAAGACTAGAACAGAGAACAGAACAACCAGTTATCAACCCAGATAGAGAAGTCACAAAAATAAGTCAAAGCTAAAACACTGAAAATAGGGAAACAGAGATGTCAATATATAAAAGATGACAATATTAAAACAAAAAAGAAAGACTATATACTGTAGTAATAAAACTTTCATATGGAGAAGAAGGTGATATCAAGGAATAAAAAATTGGTTTAAACTTAGAGAAGTAGAGGTAAATTTTAAGGTAATCACAAAGGAAACTAACAATCCTACACAACAAAATAAAAAACAAGAAAAACATAAAGACTCAGTAAATACAAAATCAACAACAATGAAAAAGATGAAAAAAATACATAAAGAAAAAGGACTCAGCACAGAAAATTAAGTGGAACAAAGAAATGTCAACACAACACAAAAAAGTACATCAAAATGAAAGCACTAAACTCATACCTATCAATAATTATGCTGAATGCAAATAGTCTAAATGCACCAATAAAGAGACAGAGTGGCAAAGTGGATTAAAAAACTCAATCAGTCTATAGGCTGCCTACAAGAGACACACCTTAGACTCAAAGATACAAACAAACTAAAACTCAAAGGGTGGAAAAAAATATATCAAGCAAACAACAATCCAAAAAGAGCAGGAGTGGTGACATTAATCTCTGATAAAATAGACTTTAAAGTAAAATCCACCACAAAGGAAAAATAAGAACACTATGTAACAATTACAGAGTCAATAAACCAGGAGGACATAACCATAATAAATATTTATGCATCCAATGACAGGACTCCAAAATACATAAAATAAGCTCTAACAGCATTGAAAAGAGACATAGACAGCTCCACAATAATAGTAGAAGACTTCGACATACCACTTTTGGTGAAGAACAGAACATATAGAAAGAAATTCAATAAAGACATAAAAGATCTAAATATCAGAATCAATCAACTTGATTTCAAAGATATATACAGAACACTCCACTCAACAGCAGCCAAGTATACTTTCTTTTCCAACACCCATGGAACATTGTCCAAAAGAGACTACATATTAGGCCACAAAGCAAACCTTAAGAATCCAAAACATTGAAATTTTACAAAGCATCATTTCTGACCATAAATCCATAAAAGTAGAAATCAATAACAGAAAAAGCAAGGAAAAAAATCAAATTCATGAAAACTGAACAACATCTTGCTCAAAAACTACTGGGTCATAAAAGAAATCAAGGAAGGAATAAATAAGTTCATAGAATCAAAGGAGAATGAACACATATCCTACCAGATCCTTTGGGACACAGCAAAAGCAGTGCTCAGAGACCAATTTATAGCAATAAATGCACACATCCAAAAAGAAGAAAGGGCAAAAATCAAAACATTAACCATACAACTAGAACAAATAGAAAGAGAGCAGCAAAAGAAGACCTCAGGTGCCAGAAAAGAGGAAATAATAAAAATTAGAGCAGATATAAATGAAACAGAAAATAGAAAAACAACTGAAAGAGTTAACGAGACCAAAACCTGGTTCTTTGAAAAGATCCACAAAATCGTTAAAACATTGGCCATACTGACAAAAGAAAAACAGGAGAAGAAGCAAATGACCCAAATAAGACATGAGATGGGTGATATCACAACAGACTCAACTGAAATTACATGAATCATAACAGGATACTATGAAACATTGTAGTTCAACAGATTTGAAAACCTAGAGGAAATGCACAAATCTCTAGAAACACATTACGAACCTACACTAACACAAACAGAAGTAGAAGAACTAAATAAACCTATAACAAAAGAAGAGATTGAAAAGGTAATTTAAAAACTCCCAACAACAACCACAAAAAAGCCTTGGCCTTAATGGTTTCACTGGAAAATTCTACCAAACTTTCAGAGAACAGTTAACACCAGTACTACTAAGGGTATTTCAGAGCATAGAAAATAATGGAATATTCCCAAACTCTTTCTATGAAGCCAGCATAACCCTGATACCAAAGTCAGGTAAAGACACCACAAAAAAATAAAATTACAGACCAATATCCCTCATGAACATAGACACAAAAATCCTCAACAAAATCCTAGCCAAAAGAATTCAACAACATACCAGAAAAAAAAAAAAAGAAACAACTAACCATGAACAGATGAAATTCATACTAGTTATGCAGGGATGGTTCAACATTAGAAAACAATCAGTGTAATCCATGATATAAACAAAACAAAAGACAACAACCACATGATCTTATCAATTGATGCAGAAAAGGCATTTGACAAAGTCCAACACCCATTCATGATAAAAACACTCCGCAAAATAGGAATAGAAGGGAAATTCCTGAACATAATCAAGGGCATTTATACAAAGCCAACAGCTAACATCATCCTAAATGGAGACAGTCTGAAAGCATTCCCATGAGAATGGGATCCAGACAAGGATGCTCTTATCATCACTCTTATTCAACATTGTGCTGGAGGTCCTAGCCAGAGCAATACAGCAAGAAAAAGAAATAAAGGGTATCCAATAGGTAAAAAAGAAGTAAAAGTATCCCTATTTGCAGATGATATGATCTTATACACAGAAAACCCTGAAGAATCAACAAGAAAACTCCTGGAACTAATAGATTTCAGCAAAGTATCAGTATACAAGATAACCATTCAAAAATCAGTTGGCTTCCTCTACATCAACAAAGAGAACTTCAAAAAGGAAATAATCAAATCAATACCATTTACAATATCCCCCAAGATAAAAATACATAGGAATAAATCTAACCAGAGATATAAAAGACATATACAATGAAAACTAAAACCACTACACTGCAAGAACAGGGAGGGTGAAGGTTATTTACTAACTAGATAGTGGATAAGAATTATCTTAGGGGAAGGGAAGGACAGCACACACTACAGGGCAAGTCAGAACAACTGGACAAAACCAAAGCTAAGAAGTTTCCTGAATGCAATCAAACACTTTGAGAGACAGAGTAGCAGGGGTAGGGGTCTAGAGACCATGCTTTCAGGGGACATCTAGGTCAGTTGGCATAACAAAGCTTATTAAGGAAATGTTCTGCATCCTACTTTGGTGAGTGGCATCTGGGGTCTTAAAACTTATCGAGCAGCCATCTAAGATGCATCAGTTGGTTCCAGCCCACCTGGAGTAAAAGAGAATGAAGAACAGCAAAGTCACAAGTATTAGCCCAAGAGACAGAAAGGGCCACATAAACTGGTGACTGCATCAGCCTGAGACCAGAAGAACAAGATGGTGCTTGGCTACCCCCAATGACCATCCTGAAGGGGAACACAATAGAGAATCCTTGTTGGAGCAGGGGAAAAGCGTGGTGCAGAACTCAAATTCACGTAAAAAGAGCAGTCTTAATGGTCTGACTGAGACTGGAAGAACCCCCAAAGCCATGGCCCCCAGACACTCTGCTAACCCAGAACTAAAACTATTCCTGAAGCCCCTATTCAGGCAAAGATTAAACTGGAGTATAAAACATAAAATAATACTTGTGAAGAGTGTGCTTCTTAGTTTAAGCAGATACAGGAGACTAAATGTATAGCTCCTGTCCAGAGGCAGGATGAGAGGGCAGAAAGGGACAGGAGCTGGTTGGATGGATACGGGAAACCCGGGGTGGAGAGTGGGAATGTGCTGTCACATTATAGGGATTGCAACTAGCATCATATAAAAATATTTGTACAAATTTTTGTATGATAAATTAACTGGAGCTGTAAACTTTCACCTAAAGAACAGTAAAAAAAAGAACATTTTAAGTTTTATCCTTAAGTACAAAGCTGTCAGTCACAAGATGATATCCATATACCTACAAGGAGACCCGTTATTATGACTATTATTCAAATTTATGCACCAACCACTAATGCCAAAGATGAAGAAATTGAATATTTTTACCAACTTCTACAGTCTTAAATTGATCTAACATGCAATCAAGATGCATTGATAATTATTGGTGATTAGAATGCAAAAGTTGAACAAAAGAAGGATCAATAGTTGGAAAATATGGTTTTGGTGATAGAAATGATGCCAGAGACTACATGATAGAATTTTGCAAAAGCAACAACTTATTCAAAGAAAATACTTTTTTCAATAACAAACGGCAACTGTACATGTGAAATACACCAGATGGAATACACAGGAATCAAATCAACTAAATCTGTGGAAAGAGACGATGGAGAAGCTCAATATCATCAGTCAGAACAAGGCCAGGTACAACTTTGGAACTTCATATGCAAGTTCAAGTTGAAGCTGAAGAAAAGTAGAACAACTCCACGAAAGCCAAAGTACAACCGTGAGTATAGACCACCTGAATTTAGAGACCATCTCTCAAATAGATTTGAAGAATTGAACACTAATGACAGAAGATCAGATGACTTGTGGGATGATATTAAGGACATCATACATGAAGAAAGCAAAAGGTCACAAAAAAGAAAGAAAAGACCAAAATGGATGTCAGAAGAGACTCTGAAAGTTGCTATTAAATGTAGAGTAGGTAAAGCAAATGGAAGAAATGAAAGAGCTGAACAGAAGATTTCAAAGTGTGGCTAGAAAAGACAAAGTAAAGTATTATAATGAAATGTACAAAGACCTGGAGTTAGAAAACCAAAAGGGAAGATCATGATCAGCATTTCCCAAGCTGAAAGAACTGAAGAAAAAAATTCAAGCCTCAAGTTGCAATATTGAAGAATTCTATGAGCAAAATACTGAATAACGCATGAAGCATCATAAGAAAATGGAAGGAATATACAGAGTCACTGTACCAAAAAGAATTGGTCAACATTCAACTATCTTAGGAAATAACATATGACCAAGAACTAATGATATTGAAGGAAGAAGTCCAAAGTTCACGGAAGGCTTTAGAGAAAATCAAGGCTCCAGGAATGGATGGAATACTAATTGAGATGTTTCAAGAAACAGAGGCAACACTGGAAGCACTCACTTCTCTATGCCAAGAAATCTGGAAGACAGCTACCTGGCCAACCAACTGGAAGAGGTCCATATTTATGCCCATTCCAGAGAAAGGTGACCCAACAGAATGCGGGAATTACTCACAATATCATTAATGTCACATGAAATTAAAATTTTGCTTAAGATTATTCAAAAAGAGTTGCAGCAATACATAGATAGGGAACTGCCAGAAATTCAACCCAGATTCAGAAAAGGACATGGAACCAGAAATATCAGTGGTGATGTAAACTAGATCTTGGCTGAAAGCAGAGAATACCAGAAAGATGTTCACCTGTGTTTAATTGACTATGCAAACGCATTTCACAGTGTGAATCATAACAAATTATGAATAACATTTTGAAGAATGGGAATTCCAGAACTCTTAATCGTGCTCATGTAGAATCTATACATAGACCAAGAGGCAGTCATTCAAACACAACGAGGGGGATATTTGGTGGTTTAAAATCAGGCAAGGTGTGCATCAGGGTTGTATCTTTCACCATACTTATTCAATCTGTATGCTGAGCAAGTAATCTGAGAAACTGGGCTATATGACGAAAAACAAGTCATCAGAATTAGAGGAAAACTCATTAATAACCTATGATATGCAGATGAAACAACCTTGCTTGCTGAAATTGAAGAGGACTTGAGATGCTTACTGATGAAGACCAAACACTATAGCCTTCAGTATGGATTACACCTCAACAAAAAGGAAACAAAACTCCTCACAACTGGATCGATAAGCAACATCATGATAAAGTTGTCAAGTTGCCAAGGATTTCATTTCACTGTGATCCACAGTCAACATCCATTGAAGGAGCAGTCAAGAAATCAAACGACGTATTTCATTGGGCAAATCTGTGACAAAAGACCTCTTTAAAGTGTTAAAAAGCAAAGATGTCACTTTGAGGACTAAAGTGGGCCTGACCAAGCCAGGGTGTTTTCACCAATTGCCTCATATGCATGTGAAAGCTGTGCGATGAATAAGGAAGGTGGAAGAAGAATTGATGCCTTTAAATTATGACGTTGGCAAAGAATGTTGAATATACCATGGACTACCAGAAGAATGAATAGATCTGTGTTGAAAGATGTACAGCCAGAATGCTCCTTGGAAGAGAGGATGGAGAGAGTTCCTCTAACATACTTTGGACATGTTATCAGGAGGGGCCAGTCCTTAGAGTGGGGCATCATGCTTGGTAAAGCAGAGGGTCCACGAAAGAGAGGAAAACCCTTAACGATATGGTTTCACACAGTGGCTGCACCAATGAGCTCAAACATAACAAAGTTTGAGAGGCTGACACTTGACTGGGCGGTGTTTCATTCTGTTGTACACAGGCTCATTTTGAGTTGGAACCAGACCTACGGCACCTACCAACATCTTTGTTAATGTTTAACATGGTTTAGTATAGGATTGGAATTGCCAATTTCCTAATTGTTGTTTGTAGAATAAATTTTAAGTAGGATATTTTCTGAATAAACACAATGATATACTTTAATTCCTAGAGTAAACAATTTTTTAAATGTAATATATAGTTTTTTTCTGTGGAAGTTTTCTCTCATTGGTAGCATCTGGTTTTGCTAAGATTTTAGAATTTTCTTTCAATTTTTTTTTTTTTGAGAGTTTTTCTTTTTTTATATTTTATTGTACTTCAGGTGAAGGCTTACAGAACAAATAGTTTCTCATGAAACAGTAGTAC